>NC_041221.1:2129245-2129613 GCF_002837175.3 Physeter macrocephalus
GACAACCTCAGAATGGGAGAAAATATTTGCAAATTAATCAACGGACAAAGGATTAACCTCTGAAATATATAAACAGCTCATGCAGCTCAATATTAAAGAAACAAACAACCCAATCCAAAAATAGGCAGAAGACCTAAATAGACATTTCTCCAAAGAAGACATACTGATTGCCAAGAAGCACATGAAAAGCTGCTCAACATCACTAATTATTAGAGAAATGCAAATCAAAACTACAATGAGGTATCACCTCACACCAGTCAGAATGGGCATCAGCAGAAAATCTACAAACAACAAATGCTGGAGAGGGTGTGGAGAAAAGGGAACCCTATTGCACTGTTGGTGGGAATGTAAATTGATACAGCCACTAT
>NC_041221.1:2129869-2171964 GCF_002837175.3 Physeter macrocephalus
GTGCTGAATGGGGCGATTGGGATTGACATGTATACACTGATGTGTATAAAATTGATGACTAATGAAAAAAAAAAGGTGAATTAATATAAATAAAAATGTTAGTTGAATAATAATGAACTTAATATGAAAATATGGCAAAAATTGTCAGGATAGAAATCATGGCAATGGTTTAATAAATATTTTAATGGTTTAATGGTTTAATAAGATAGTTTAATAGATATCTAAATAATAAACATTTAAAATGGTTTAATAAATATTTTTTAAAGTTTAACTTATTTTAATTCTGGAATGTTACCACTTAAAAACACCCCACTCTCACATACATATATAATCCAAAAGCCCTACTTCTTCTTCTGCTTATCAATTACTGTGTAACAAATTACCCCAAAACTTAGTGGACAAAACAACCATTTATTATGCCCATGGATTCTGTGGCTCAGGAATTTGGACAAAGCACAACAAGGCTGGTTTGTCTCTGTTGCAGGCTGCATAGAGGGATGGTGGGGGGAGCTGGGGGCTGTAGTTATCTGAAGTATCATTTGTTCATGTGTCTGTCAGTCAGTGATTGCCATCAGCTGGGATACCTATTCATGACCTCCTCATGTGGCCAGGAGTTCTCCAACAAAGAGGCTGGTTCCAAGAGTGAGAATCCTCAAAGTAAGAGCTAGGCAGAAGCTTTGTCATTTTTTCTGACCTAGGCTCCAAAGTCATGCAACATCACTTTGGCCACATTCTGTCTCAGAGCATCATCACAAAGGCCCATGTCTGAGGGAAGGTGAAGTAGACGTCACTTCTTGGTGGGGGAGTGGCAAAATTTTAGATGAGAGTGTGGGACTGAAAATATCATTTTGGCCATGAAACTAAAATTACCTTATTCCCTGAATTGCCAGGATGCCAGAACTGAACCGGAAATGCCTGACATGGACTTAGGGTACCCTCAGAGAAAAATCTGAATTTCACATTCTATACTATTAGGTATGTTCAAAGTAGACAGACAGTTCATTATCTCCTGTGAGTTCCCTGTGAAGGTGACTCTTACAAGAATTGGTACCAATGCGATGACCTCAACAGCTCCCTCTAACTCTCCAATTTGACAAGTTTTTGACTCAGAGTACCAGCCACTTACCTGAAGGCCTATGCGCAGAGACAATGCATCTGGCTAAAGACAATTCTCCGTACTTTCAAGTAGCTTCAGCCATTCAATATTAATCTTTTCCTCTGGTTTTATTTGTCATTAAATACTATGGAACTCCAGACTCTATGGACAATAAGTGTGTTCTATAACAGATGAAGTAGTAAGACATATGGGAGCCTCAGGTATCACTGGAAACCATGAGAACTCTACCAGTCTCAACCAACCCTTTGAAGACTATGCAGTCTTATATTTTAGATGGAATTGTTTTGTGATTTGTTGTGGTTTGGAGATCATGAAGGTGCAATTAAAATTGGAAGAATATCCAATACCAGTAGCAGGGCTGAGAAGAGTGAATTGTTCCCAACTGCTAGACTGCCTTCCATTTTCTGCTTTAGCTTTAGAGTCTAAGAGTCGGCTTCCTCGGGATGTCTCTTTATTTAGGGTGAGGGTGAAACTAAACACAAACATTGTTTGTGTTTTAAGACGATGTGTCTCTCCCTGCATGCAACTTAGCCACAGGTCAGGAAGGTTACAGTTCAAGGTAAAAGGCCAGTCTTCTTACAGGAATCCTAGAACAATGCTCTGTCCTTGCTTTTCTGACCATGGTTATCTTTGATATTGAACTATGAGGTGACCCAAAAGACAGAAATTGCTTTTGCTAAGTAACAAAAGAACTAAAGGTTGACCAAATGATCCTACAGGAAAAAAATCAACTGGGCCTGATACCCAATTTCATCTTTCATTTCCTCCCTTAGCTTTAATATCTTTTTCCCCTTTTGATCCCAATACAGCCACCAACTTCTCTTTATTGGCCCAGAAATCTACTGTAAGCTCCACAGTAAAAAATGACTTTTGGTTCTGAAGCTTTCAGATTTAGATATTATCCTAGGAGAGGTACAAAAATAGCTATGGTGTTGCAAAAAAAAAAAAAATAAGAAATAGAAAATGGGCATAAAAGAAAAAAACTAAAAAATAACTAGGAAGAGCTAAAAGGAATGATTAATATGCAATTTGAGAGATGAAATTCTGTTATATGTAATTTAAGTATAACAGTAGTCCCAATTTAGTGCCATCCAGATTCTGGGGCTATAAATCAGAAGATGGGCATAGTAATAGAAATCAATAAGAATCAATCGAAAATGAAAGAGATAAAATGAATGAAATGTGTGCATGGCTTCAGAAATAATCAGCTTTTGAAAAGATGCCTTCTAAATGGATTTTTTTCAGACTAAATTGTCTTCTACATCTCAATACCCAGGCAAATAATTATCATTAGAGAACCTGCAGTCCAACTAATGGAAACATATCAAGGGTAATGTAATCTTTGCAGAAGAGTAGAGGCCTGCAGGGCATCCGATCAGCCAAGCAGATGTTCTTATTGCCCACTGGGCAAATGCATCTTTTTCAGACATAATGAACGTGTCATTCAGATCATCCAACCCTCGAACTAGACTCTTCAAGTAGAATTCTGGTATTAATTTGGTTTCCCAATTCTGATATAATTTGGTTTCCCAATTGGCCTCGCCTACTAGAAAAACAATGCACTAAATATCCAGCACAAATAAACTAATCTGATTTCAATGTGAATTAAATTTTCACTTTCATTTATACATCAGTCTTTTTCAAGTTTGGCTAACTTGACTCAGTCCTCCCGAGCCTGCTAACCCCAGGTAAACTAAGAAAACCAAAAGGCTCAGCAGGCAAAGCTGAGACCCTAGTCCTCTGGCAACTCTAATGAAAGTGCAGCCTCCAGGCCCAACCTGGATAGCTGTTCTGCCCCCCTCAATGACTAAATCATTTCACCAGCAGCAAATAGACGTACACATTTCAATTACAGATCATTTCTAACATTATCTAATGAAGCCTGCCTCCTCAGTTACTTTTAACAAATAGAATTCTCTCTTAATTGGAATGTTTTAAGTGTAGCAGAGGTTGGACTAACTAAATGACCTCTATGCAAAGTGGCTTCCAGGTTTCTAATTGTTCACTGTTACATACTTAAATACTACACTAAATCAATTGAAATTATTTTTTGCTTCTCCCATTGTATTTTCTACTGTTGCATATTTTAAATATCTTCCTCTTTAGTTATTGACATCACCTATTAGGGGCCACCAAAAATTACCCTAGTAGTTATCCCACAGCCTCCCATTTATATACACACATAAATGCTAAATTCAGAAACCAATAGACCCAAAAAGTTTTATGCCACAGTGAGCTGCCAGGAAAAAATATAGTGCAATTTCAGATTCATTTAAGCTAAGACATACTTTAAATAATTCATTAGAACAATGATTGCACATTGCAAAACAGTTCTTCAAATGGATCTCCATTTATCTTGCTCATTTATTAATTCCTCACCCTTCTTAGGCATCACATTCAAGGTGCATGTCAAAAGTTCTACCAGTTTTTTCTCCCGACTTTCTCACTGACTCATTGCCTGACCAGAGGCTACTCATTGAAACTCCCTGCTCCTGTTTCATGATCATCTGTAAAACAGTGTTAATGGGATCTGCCTCCCCAGGGAGCTGCAAGAACTAGGTTATGGTTTGCAAAATGCTTTGTGATTCATATATAAAAGGCTCTACAAGAAAGCAAACTGTCATTGAATGTTACAGTTTTCATCCCAATTATCTTAAAGTAAGGAGAGATGACTATCCTAAGCTTCCAAAAGTAGCAGTTCCAGAGAATTTTCAAAACTGAGGTGGGCAATTGCTGACTCAAGTGTTTTTTTCTAGGAATTGGAAATGTCATTCACAGATAAGTGCAAGGAGGAGCAAAAGAGAGAGAGACATAAAGGAAATTCTTGGCTCTGGGATTTAGTAATAAGGGAGTTTGCCAATTTCAAATTACCCGCTGGAATCTGGCTTAAGAGAATTATAGATAAAAAATCTTCCTAGTTTTCAGCCACCTACCCAAATTTGATATTGAGTTTATACTTCCTAAAGTTGGAGCAATGATTTTCATGTCTTAAGGGTAAATAAATTAAGAGTTAATCCTATTAGGTTTGTTCGTATACCAGAGAATATTAAAACTGAAAAACTAAATTCCAAATTGTACAAAGTGATGGTGAGGTATCTATGTTGTACTTTAAATTTCCTGCAAACATCTTAGGAGGAAACTCTGGGGAAAGACATTATTCATAGCTTGTAAAGTTACACTGTTTGACCAACTAATAATTCCATTTAGCTGCATTGTACTTATTCTCACCTTTAAATTATAACCACACTGGGAAGGAGTAAATTTTTTCCTATTATCGTTTGGTCGATTTCCATATTAAAAAGCCTCCCAGGCACTCTTGGCCTGAAAATATCATAATAATAATTCAAATGATTAACATTCACCCTCTTCCAATTAAGAGAGTGCCATAACTGCACTGATCCAGTGGTGAATGTCAACGTCTTAGCTATAACAGACATACTGGGAATAGAAGTTAGCAACAAGTAAAGAGTGAAAAAAAAAATTTTTTTAACAACCACTGAAATGATTTAAAAAAAAACTTTCAAATCAAGGAAGAGTAGCCAGTAGACTCAAGAAGACCAAGGAGCTTCTCCTGGAAAAATGCTAAAAATTCCAGTTTCTCAAGTCTTGCCGGATTTCCATTATAGAAAACCCAATTATCCAGGTAATTTGCATAATTTAGATTCAGCAAGCAAAAAACATGTATTAGCTCAGTTTTCTGTGAAGATTACATATGAAAACTAGGCTCAACTAGCTGTGTGACCTTGAGCATTAACATCCTGAAATCTCTTTCCTTGCCTGTAAGTGGAAATGATAATAGAACATACCATATAGAGTCTGGTGAGGCAACATTTTCATGCTCACTAAATAATTGTTCTCTATTCCACTTTCTCTTTTATTTAAGTCAAGGCTTTGTAGGGGTCTGGTTTTTCCCAAATAAAAATTTCAGTTTACTTAAAATCATAGTAAATTCTTAATCACATATAACTTTTTACCTATATGTATATAGCATGCAATTAATGAAATATAGAGCCCAAATGACTTGGTATATGTAACAGTTACATTTCCATATTTTAGATCAGGAATAAGACTCAAGAGTCTAACACAAATCCTCAAATTCCATGCTGGCTATAATTAAAGTGCATTATATCTATTGATAATCTTCATAGCTATGGCCAAGAACAGCTCACTGGGTCATCACTAGTCACAATGTTGACGGGGGTAAAGATAGTCCTTCTAAACTTTAGAACCTAAAGTTCTGAAGGAGGATTCCTTAAGTGGTAAAAAATAATCCTTGGGGATTTTCAAACTTGTCCACAGTCATTCTAACGACAATGGAGAATAAACAAATGTCCCTAGGAAATATTGGTAGAGACCACTAGGGAATAATCTAAAGCAGCCTACAGCCAACCCAAAGTTTTTGTTAAAGACACATGTTTGGTCTTACTAGAGTGACAGAACCATTATTATCCTAACAGCCAGCAGCCAGTTCTTCATAAAGAACTGTCCTGTTTGGGGAACTGCTTTGATAGGCTCTTGGGGATAGAAGTTAAGACTTTCAGAGCATACTTGTCAGCAGAAGCCAAGACAACAGACTGCTAAACTTCTCTGCCACCTACACTAGAGGAATTGCTGGGGAGGGGAAGAGAAAAAGGAGAGGAAAACCACGGAGAGCCCGGGTGGGAGAGAAAGAAATGAGCCAATCCAGTATGGCACGGCTGAGGCATCTCACTGAACAAGACCACAAAAATTCCTCCAAAGATGGGGACGTGAAGGAAATTTCAGGGAGTATCTGCTTTCCAATTAGAAATTGTCCAAACTGTTGCTTTATAAAGACCTCTACTCACTTCCTCCCCCTGATATCCATCAATGCTTCATACTGTGTGTGGTGGCAGAGTGGAGGGGTGTGTGTGTGTGTGTGTGTGTGTTGGAAAGGGCCTGACTTTTACATTTGGTCAACTCAAGGCTGACAAAATTAGCACGCATTGACTAATTCCCCAAACAATTCCTGGGTTCGCAGAGTCAGCGGTGGCATGAGAATATAAGCTCTAGGAATATATCAAGATCGTCTAAATATCTTTGGACTTCCACAAGGTCAAAATGAAGTGATCATAGCTTGATAGTAAGCAGTTGTTTAAATTTCTAATGCTTTGATTACTGAAGAAGCTGAGTTTGTTTGTTTGTTTGTTTATTGGTAATGTTCATTAACTTTTTGGTGAATTGTCTGCTTTCATCTCTGCCCAATTTTATATCAAGGCATTCATTTTTTTAATTTATATCAGCCCTTTATGTATTAAGCATACAAGCACTTAGACAGAGCTTTGCAATTTTTTCCCCTTTGGCTCTTGTATTTCATTTGAATCATTGCATTGTTGATAAACATTTATGAACAATTTTTTACAGTTTCTTCCTTTGTTATTATGTTTAAACAGACCTTTCACACTCCAAAATGTTCATCCATATTTTCTACTAGTTTTGTAATAAATTTATTTTAAACATGTAATTCTATAATTTTTCTGGAATATAACTTCCTATAAATTTATTTAGAATGTTGAGATTATATTTATAAATGAGATTTTTTTTTTGGCTTTCTATTTTGTACTTTCATAATCAAATTTTTTTGTACTTTCATAATCAAATTTTGGTAAAACTAGTTTGTAAAATAGTGTCAGCTCTTTGTATGCCATAACACAATTCATAGATCACAACACGGATCTGTGTTCTTCCATGTCCTTAACAAAGTGAGAGAGTTTATTAGCTTAGTATTCTGAGCCCAAAGCATTTTCAGAAAGTAATTTTTGACAAACATTTTCAATATTTAGCTCAATTATTTGTTCATATGCTCAGTTTTTTTCTTCTTGAATAACTTTTTATAATTTATATTCACTCCTATTCATTTTTTTTGAGATTTAAAAATTATTTAGGATAGAGTTATAAATAATATTTGATTATAATTTTTATTTTCTCAATATCTGCCATTCCCTTTTTTACCTAGGCATCAATTATTTTGTTTTTGTGTTTTCTAACTTCATTAATTTTTACCTATATACTATCTTTTATTTTTATCCTTTGTTATAGAAAAAATAGCTTAATATATATGGAATAAATCATCTAGTTTATTATATAATTCAGATCAGTTTTTAACATTTATTTATTTCCTACTTCATCTGTGAAATACTGAGAAAAGCATATTAAAGTCTTCCATTTCTACTGTACTTATAAATTGTTTTTGAATTTCTAACGATTTGTGTTTTTATATAATTTGGTGTTTTTTCAGTTTGGAGCATAAGATTTATTACACTTTTAAAAAATATTATGGACCTTCTTTGTCCTATTTAACGATTTCACAGTGTCAAAAGTTCAGAAATAACAGAAGTAAAACCAGTGCATCACCAAAGTAGTAATTAGTAAAATTTTATTGTGCACACACCAAATAGTTTGCAAACCAGGAGCACTCAAACCAAAACATAAAGTGAGGCTCAGGTGTATAAAGCACCTTATATAGTAAGCTTATATTCTTCACAGTGATTGGTTATAATATTAGAATTTTCTTAAATGATAAGAATTTGGCTAATGGTTACCTCATATCAACCTTGGAAAACAGTTCAAATGTCACTTATGATTTCCAGAAGCATAAGCAAGAAATGACCCAGGTCAAGTCAGTCTTGCAAAGTAAGCTAAATTAGGCTTTATTTGTATGACCAAACTGGTTTTGTCTGCACAGGGAATTTCAAGGCTGAACTCTACTTGTTTTTTATTTTAACAATGGTAAATCCTAATTGTTTAATATTATAACTGTAACTCCAGTTGTTTTGTTTTTTGATTATGGAGATTTTCCTACCCTTTTACTCTTAACCTTTTGGAATTGTTTCATTTTATGAGTATCCATGATAAGAGTCTCTCCCTCAGACATTGTTTTGACCCAGTCTAGTATTTACCTTTTAGTAAAAGATAATATATTCACAGTTATTCCATATATTTGGATTTACTTTTATCATCCCATTTTAGAGCTCCTGTTTTACGCTTCCTTGCTGTTTTCTTTTTACTATTATTTTGAGGAGTAAATTATATTTTAATTTATTTTTTCAACCATATATCTTGTTTTCAATTCTGTATGTCATCCCCTTTTAAAATATTTAGACATACCTCTCATAAAAGCCAAGAACTGCAAATAACCCAAAAGTTCACCAACAGTGGAAGACATTAGTTAATTTCATGAATAGACAATGAAATCCTATAAAGTAATAAAAGCAAACACACTAAGCTGTATCAACAACATGGATGACACAAATTGTTGAACCAAAAAAGCAAAACATAAAATAATTCATATATTCTATTTATATAAAATTTAAAAGCAGGTAAAAGCAAACTGTGTTGTTATCCTAAGGCAACGGAAGTTGGGATGAGGGGAAGTTAGTGGGGAGGAATGGAATTATGATCAGAGATGAACAAAGAAAGTTTCTGGGGACCTGGGATAGGGCCCTTTTTTCACTTGAGTGGTAGTAACACTGGTGTTCACATTGTAATTACACGCCAAACCCTACACATCTGTTGTGTGCAGGATTCTGTATACAATGTTATATCTCACAATGAAAAAAATAATCTCACACATAACTGTAATTTTTTTAGAAAATTATGTCAGAAAATACATATCCATTTATCCTCTTCCATGTAACTTAAAAACACTTCTATTTTTACCTGTACCCCACCCTCACTTCTTACTTTCTATTTTTGTTAGTATGACCTTGTTTTTATATTTTTAAATTTTTATCACCCTTCAATAACTATTTATGACCTATTTAATTGATTTTACACTATAAACAGAATAATCATTTAGGTTCCATTCTATCAGATTTTTTTCAATATTTACCATTAGTCATTTTCTATAAAAATAGTCCCATTCTAAATCTGGGTTTTCCTCCCTTTTTTATGTTTTTAAAAATCTCTAATGGCTTAAAATGAGTACATTATTGGTGGTTTATATTTTTTAGCCAATTTATATCTGAAAATGTACTTCAACTGCATTTTCCTTTAAATGAAAACTCAATACGTTAAAAAATTCTAAGGACAGATATCTTTTTCCTCAAAATTCTGAAAGTCTTGACCCATTTCTTCTTTTTCTTTCTTTCTTTGTTTTTTTTATTTTTATTTTTTATAAATCTTTATTGGAGTATAATTGTTTCACAATACTGTTAGTTTCTGTTGTACAACAAAGTGAATCAGCCTTATGCATACATATATCCCCATATCCCCTCCCTCTTGAGCCTCCCTCCCACCCTCCCTATCCCACCCCTCTAGGTCATCGCAAAGCACAAGGCTGATCTCCCTGTGCTATGCTGCTGCTTCCCACTAGCTAACTATCTTACATTTGGTAGTGTATATATGTCACTGCTACTCTCACTTCACCCCAGCTTCCCCATCCCCCTCACCGTGTCCTCAAGTCCATTCTCTATGTCTATTTCTTTATTCCTGCCCTGCTACTAGGTTCATCATTACCTTTTTTTTTTTAGACCTAAATAGACATTTCTCCAAAGACATACAGATGGCCAAGAAGCACATGAAAATATACTCAACATCACTAATTATCAGAGAAATGCAAATCAAAACTACAATTATGTATCACTTCACACCGGTCAGAATGGCCATTATCAAAAAGTCTAGAAACAATAAGTGCTGGAAAGGGTGTGGTGAAAAGGGAACCCTCCTGCACTATTGGTGGGAATGTAAATTGATACAACCAATATGGAGACCCATTTCTTCTTGAATTCAATGTTTCAGAAGAAGACTCTGAGAATGAGATCATTCAAAACACCACAGTCCTTTTGTTACATCTCCAGAGTACATGGACCATATCTTCTTTCTCATCAATTTCACCCCTTTATCCTCTTCATCTGAATTCTGGAAAAGCTTCTCAAATTTGTCTTCCACATTATGATTCCTTGCATCATAGAAAAAGCTTTTCCATTTTAATCCTTGTAATGCAAATTTTAGTCCTTCTCATGCAGATTTTAAATGGGTTATTACATTTTAGTTCCCTTTCTTCTTTTTCTACCTCATCCAACTCTTGTTGAATTTCTATGCTCTCTGTCTCCTAACTCCCTTTTTAACCTCTGTCTCTTATTTTATTCTCTGGTGTTCTGCTTCATATTTTCTAGAGTTTTACTGGAAGCACAAAGAGCCTATTCTAAGTTTGTTCTCTTTCCTATGGAAAATAATTGTTTTAGAAATAAAACTTCTGGGCTTCCCTGGTGGTGCAGTGGTTAAGAATCCACCTCCCAATTCAGGGGACATGGGTTTGAGCCCTGGTCCAGGAAGATCCTACATGCTGCAGACAACTAAGCCCATGTGCCACAATTACTAAGCCTGTGCTCTAGAGCCCGAGATCCACAACTACTGAAGCCCACACGCCTAGAGCCTATGCTCTGCAACAAGAGAAGCCACCGCAATGAGAAGCCCATGCACCAAAACAAAGAGTAGTCCCTGCTCACCGCAACTAGAGAAAATCCCACGCACAGCAACAAAGACCCAACGCAGCCAAAAATAAATAAATAAAATAAATAAATTTTTAAAAAGAAATAAAACTTCTTTGCCATCCTTCTCCTTTCAGGACTTAGGACATTTGATTTGGTACCACAATGAGCTGTTCTGATGTGGTACATCCATATTTAATGAGGATGGCTTATGCTCTTTGGATCCCCCTCACTGAATTTTACATTTCTCTTAAAATGTTCCTTGTAGACTTTAAACAGCAAGGTTACTTTCTATAACTTACATGTGTAGCTGGCTGTTCCACAGGCTGAGGAAATGGAGGAGGAACTCTTTCTGGTGGTCCACTCTACTAAAGATCAGCTTTGGGTCTTTTATTATCTTTGGTTCATCCATAATGCCAAGTTCATGGAAGATCTGCTTCCCCAGGCTGCTGCTTACCACATCAAATAGAAAACTCAATGTGTCTGGAAGAAATCTCACCTGACAGGCAGTTTTCTTCTTTATGTGAATCTTGTGTGAACTCTAAAGTCTCCTAATACAGTGCTTTCATCTGCTACGGATCCACATCCCTGAACGGGCATCAAGTGGATGTCCTGGACTTTCTCCAAAATTCACCATAGGCTGCAGGGCTCACCCTCCAGACTAGCCACCAGAGGAGCATTTCTGAAAGTATCAGTCAGCCCTGTATCCTCCTTGCCTTGCTTCATTTTGGAAAAATCTGCATTAAATATAAAAGAAATTATTCAATGTTCCCAACTTTTTAGTGGCCCCTTTCCATAATTTGCAATGGTGATGTCTGCTTCCTGATATTTTTAAATTTTTTTTCAGTTATTGCTAAGGCAATTTGAGATAGAAGTGGTGTGTTATACAAATTAGCACAGCCATTATTATCTGAAGGTCATGATATAAATATTTTTAAATTAACGAATGAGCTAGAAATTCCAAAATTTTCCAAGTGGGTCAGCCTTATGGAAAGAAAAGCAGTGAGAGAGAGATAAAGAGAACACCTTTAGGAATCTCAGTCTTGGTGAGTCTCCAATTTCACATTCGTCATTTGGGTGAACTATCTCATTCAGTCTGCTTTTAGCTCAATTTTCAGGTGAGTCACCTCAAAACTTAAAGCTGCAAAATGGTCCCGTTGCAGCAGGGAGCAATGACGCTTCCCAGAATCTTGTGAAATAACATGATTTGTGAGCAGAATCACCCAAACAATATTTCTCAGGGTTATTTTTTGCTTTTCCTTTCTCCCTGATAACGTTAATTCAGAAGAGTACATGGAGCTTTACGGTGCTAATCTAGAAAAATGAGAAAGGTAATATTATTATTAAATAAGAATCTACTTACAGAAATACATTTGCACTGGGTTCCGTATTACACTGTAAAAACATCAGGATGGAATTATACATCATTCTTAAAGTCAGAAATCTCAAAATGTATGTAATCTGAGGCTCCCCATAATTCACTGAACAAGATGAAATAATTAATTAGCAACTAGAAAGACATGATGTACACATTTCAAATGCTTCCTAGGGTGAGAAATATTCCCTGGTGGTTTTCTCTTCCCATTAAGTGAGGATGTATCTGACCAGTTGATGAAGAATAGAGCACGTGGAACACAAAGAAAGAACAACCACTCTCAATTTCTACCTGCCCCTGGGCTGATGAGGGAACCTGTATCAGAGTAGAGGGACCTGCTGCCATCCAGCTATAGCTTTAGTGATGATTCCTTCATCACCTGACTTTACACCCGCTGTCCCCCAAACTCAGGACTCAGCTGCAATTGAGAAGGGGCAAAACAAACTCCTCTGCCTTGTATTCCTCTACTTCCAAGTGATCAAGTTTCAAATGTGTTGAAGGTTCCTACTCACCAGCTCTGACCATCAAATAATCAAAATGAATGAGTTTGGGAAGTGCTTCATTGCCAATTTAGCCAAAAATATAGATGTTAACAATATCACCTTCAGTTATCTGCAATAATGGTATGTAACAAACCACTCAAACCCAGTAATAATAAGCACTTATTTTGCTTAGGATTTTGGGTTGTTGGTTCAGGTTAGGTTCAGCTGAGAAGTTTTGGCCTCAGCTGGCTGTACTCTCAAGTTTGGGAGTAGATGGTTGTTGGCTGATCTAGGATGGCTTCAGCTGGGATATCTGGAACAACTCAACTCTGCTCTATACATCTCATCTTACAGCAGGCCAGCCAGGCATCTTCTCAGGGTGATCACAGAGGAGCAAGAGAACAAGCAAAAACATGCAAGCACTTAACCTCTGCTTGGGGGTCACATTTGTTAACATGCCATTGTCCAAGGAAAATCACATGCTGAGCCCAGAGCAGAAGGGTGGAATAGAACAAACACCCAACCCAGAGCAAAGCAAAGGGAGTGGGTACAGGGAGGGATGTGGAATGGAGAACAACCATTAATGCATTCACTCTACTCGACTCCTTTAATGCCAGTTTGTCTACTGTTTGAACCAAGGGAATCCTGAGTAGGCTGGTTACTTTATAACATGCCTAATCCTTCGTTTAGGGCCCCCAGATCTAGAACTACTCACTCAAATAAGAGTATCTAGGCAACTAACCTCCAAACAGTTGAAATTGAGTCACTGAATAATTATGATTATAAACAGATGAAATTTAATTACTAATATATAAACAAAATTGGCTCATATCTCAGTAACACATGAAACTATGGTAAATCCATCTTTGTTCTAATGTGCAATGTAATGCAATATTTTTCACAACACAAGACGATACAAGATTATTCTCTAACAAAACGGTACATCCTGGAGAATGGTTAAAATCATGATTGTGCCTTAAGGCAGACATATACAAGCTAGATGTAAGTAAAGAAATGAGATTCCCTAAAATTACAATATAAAATCAATCCTTAGAAGTGCAGTACAAAAATCATCAGTGTTCTAAATAATAGTGTGCAAAAATAAATTGGAAATCAAAGATATATTTCCTCAAATTAGTTATTAGAAATGTATCACCCATTCATTTAAGATAAGTGTATCAAGAATTCTCATTATTATATCTGCACTGAGTGTTTTTGAAGGAAATTCTAACCCTACCTTCAAGATGCTTGACGTTTGAAGCAGAACACAGCTCTAGGTGCTTTGTTGTTGCATAGATTTGTTTGAGATCAAACTTTGGAAAGTTGAATATGAATTAAATATTAAGTGAATTTTTGAGTTATAATTTATAATGAACTTCCCACTTCCATTTGCTGAAATGGGAACCCCAAATTACTTGAGATGGCTTCAGTGTTTTTTAAGTAGAAAATAATGGAATAAAACAAATTCTTAACATTAATGTTCTTGCAATAAATTCAGTAGTAAATTTTCTTGGTCATTGACATAATTCTTAATCTAATCATCTGATTTGGACGTTTGGTCAGATGAAATTCTGGCTGGTAGGACCACAACTCATAGAGATAGTTAAAATGAAAATTGATTAGGTTTGTATATCTCTTAATATTTCTTTCCGCTATGATCCAAAAAGTAAAGCATGATAATGATAGTCACTTCCAACAAAAAGGACTGTGAATAAAACAATTCTTCTATCAAGGCAGCAGAATTATATCCCATTCCTGGCCTTAGTCTTTTCTGGCTAGTTATCTGTGAAGTTTCTCTTCTTTTTCTTAACCCACTTTTTTTTTTTTTTTTTTATCTCTGAGCCAGAATAGAACTCTTTCTGTAAGAAACTGCTGCACTACCAATTTTAACTCTCATTTTATTTTTTTTTTGAGACTTAAATATGGAAGCAGATCACATAATATGGTGTGATAAGAGTCCTAACAGCAGTAGGCACTCTTTCATCCAATTTCTCTTTTTATCAGCACATGGGTTGTTTTAGACATTCGGTTCGGCTGAGGTGCTTTCAGGGGCCATAGGGGCAAAGTCTCCTCATCCACAGAGAATCTTATGCAACACTAGGAGCATAAAGTCTTTTCAGCAATCCTCAAAGGGAAAATGGAAAAATTCAACCAAGTATCTTTCTTTTGTACAGCTGAGACATCCCCTGCCTTCCCTCGATTTCCAGTCCCAGCAGTCATATGGAATGAAAAAAATTACAAAAGTAGAATTTTATAAGAGAAGATCTATTTCTTCCAAAACCTAATATTAGTGCAATTTGAAGAGGCATTCAAATAAAGATAAGGAACCAACACCATTAGAATTTTATGGAAAAGTACCAGGAAATAAAAAGGCAGATTTATGTCTTCCGATTCTTGAACAAAAAAAAGATTCAACTAATAGCTAAAAGGTACCAGAATAATGAAAATAGAAAATTTTATTTTCTAACCTTTGCTTCCACTGCCAAACACCAGTGAAAGTGATTTGTTAACTGTTGTTTCTACATCTTGCCAAGGCTTCTCTATATTAACCTGTCTCAGTAATGCTGCTGAAATTGCTCTCTTGAAGATCACCATGACTGCTTTACATTTTTTCCTTATTTTATTATAAAGTATAGCACACAAACAGAAAAATGCATGAAACAAAAACAAGCATCGGGCTTCCCTGGTGGCGCAGTGGTTGCGCGTCCGCCTGCCGATGCAGGGGAACCGGGTTTGCGCCCCGGTCTGGGAGGATCCCGCATGCCGCGGAGCGGCTGGGCCCGTGAGCCATGGCCGCTGAGCCTGCGCTCCGCAACGGGAGAGGCCACAGCAGTGAGAGGCCCGCGTACCACAAATAAATAAATAAATAAATAAATAAATAAATAAATAAAAACAAGCATCAATAATTTATCACAAAGAAAACACTTGTGTACCACTTTCCAGAGCCGGAAATTGAACATTGCCAACATCCCAGAAGCATTCCCTCCTGCTTCTTCTCAATCACGAAGTCTCCCCTCTCTCCAAAGATGCTCTTTATCCTTATGTCTAACACTGGAGTTTTGTTTTCCCTGTTTTTCAGGTTTTTATCAATGGAATCATGTTTCTGCCTTATTACGGAATTGTCTGACTTACATCATTCAACATTCTGATGGTGAGATTCACCCATGCCATTGCATGCAACAGCAGTTCATTTATTTTTGTTGTACAGGTCTTTGCTTTGTATGGCTGACTATTCCACAATTTTATTTACGCATATTACTATTGATGTATGTTTATGTTGTTTCCAATTTTAACTATAACAAATATTGTTGTTGTGAGCATTCTTATTTTTTTTCTTTTCCATTATAGTTTATTACAAGATACTGAATGTAGTTCCCTGTGCTATACAGTAGGACCTTGTTGTTTATCTATTTTATATATAATAATGTGTATATATTAATCCCAAACTCTAATTTATCCCTCCCCACCCCTTTCCCCTTTGGTAACCATAAGTTTGTTTTCTATGTCTGTGAGCCTGTTTCTGTTTTGTAAATAAGTTTCTATAAACATTCTTATAGTCTCTTAATGCACATGTGCACACACGTCTGTTGGATAACTAGGAGTAAAATTTCAAGAGCATAGAGTATACATATATTAACACTAATATATAATCAGCAATTGTACTAATGTCTACTTTCACCAGCAGTAGATGAAAGTTCTTTTTTGTTCCAGGGCCTCTCCGATATTTGGTGTTGTCAGTCATTGTAGCTTTAGCCACTTTGGTGTATACATTATACCTCGCTGTATGCTTAATTGGCAATTACCTAATAAATAATAAAGCAAAGCATTTTTTTGTATATTTTTATTGGCCATTGGATATCTTCTTTCATAAAATGCCTGTTCAACCCTCTTGATTTTTTTCTATTAAGTCGTGTTTATTGATTTCTGATGGTACTTTATATAATTTAATACAAGCTTTTTGTCAGTTGTTTGTTAGGCGACTATCTTCTGCCACTCTTTTTTCTTGTTGTTTTTTTCTTAATTTAAAAAAATTTTTATTTATTTATTTATTTATTTTTGGCTGCATTTGGTCTTCGTTGCTGCACACGGGCTTTCTCTACTTGCAGCAAGCGGGGGCTACTCTTCATTGCAGTGCGCAGGCTTCTCATTGCTGTGTTTTCTCTTGTTGCAGAGCATGGACTCTAGGCGTGCGGTCTTCAGTATTTGTGGCACATGGCCTCAGTAGTTGTGACTCACAGGCTCTAGAGCACAGGCTCAGTAGTTGTGGCACAGAGGGTTAGTTGCTCTGCAGCATGTGGGATCTTCCCGGACCAGGGCTTGAACCTGTGTCCTCTGCATTGGCAGGTGGATTCTTAACACTGCACCACCAGGGAAGTCCACCACTCTTGTTTTTTTAGTTTCTCCATGAAATATCTTAATTTTGATAACACTATAGTCTTGCCTTTCCTAGAGTCTCAAGTAAATGAAATAATAGATTGTGTAGTCAGTTGTGTTGACTTCTTTCACTTAACATAATATTTTTGAGATCTATTCATGTTGCATGCATTAATATTTTACTACTTTTTATTTCTAAATAATATTCCATAGTACAAAAATACCACAATTTGTTTATTGTTTCTTTATGCATTCACCACTTGATGGCCATTTGGGTTGTTTCCACTTTTAAGCATCTATGAACAGTACTGCTCTGTACATTCTTGACATAAAATGTGCACAAATGTTCCCTTTCTCTTGGTTAAATAACTAGTAGTGGGATTTCTGGGTCATATGTTAAGTGAGTATTTCACTTTATAAGATATTGCCATATTGTTTTCCAAAGTAGTTGTGACAGTTTTGCATTCCCACTAACAACATTACCCCACATTCTCCCCAACCCTTGGTATTGTCAGTTGTTTTAACTTCAGTCATTCTAATAATGTGTGATAATATCTCATTTGGTGTTTCATTTTGTATTTCCCTGATAACCAAGGATGTTATGCCTTTTTTTCATGTACTTATTGGCTCTTTTCATTTGTGAAGTATCTGTTCAAATCTTTGTACACTTTTAAATTAGACTGCTTTCTAACTATTGGATTGTAAGATACACACTCTTTGTCAGATACATGTTTTAGAAATATTTATTCTGTTGACTTTTAAATTTCTTTTGATTATAATATGTATATTTAAGGATCTATATTAACCTTTAGACACAGCTTTAGCTGAATCCCACAATATTTTATAAGTAGTATTTTTACTTCATTCACCTCAAAATATCTATTATTTTCCATTATGAAATCTTCTTTGACCCATAGGTCAATTGAAGTGTATTCATTTCCAAAAGTTAAGATTTTCCAGTTAACTTTTTGTTATAGATTCATAGTTTAATTTTTCTGTATTCAGTGAAATTTTCCACATAATTTTAATCTTTTGAAATTTGTTGAAATTTGCTTTATGGCCTTGCATATGATCAATTTATGTAAATGTTTCATGTGTGCTTAAAAATAATGTATATTTTGTAGTTGTTGGCTATAGTTTCTATATCTCTAATTACGTAGTACTCATGTTTTTCATGATCTTATATTTCTTTACTGGTTTTCTTGTCTGCTTGTCAAATTTTTTTTTTGAGAGAGGCATTTTATAATTTTCTGTTAAGATTTGGAAATTTTCCAGTGTGGGGAATTTAATATTTACTGTTTTGAACACTCCATCTTTGTTCTTTATCTTGTTTTTGCCCACAAATACATATTGCCTGGTATGTAATCGAGTATGTATGCAAGCTTTCTTTTTGTTAAAGTTTGCATGATATGCCTTCTCTCATCTTTTTTCACTTTTAATCTTATACTTTTGATGCATCTCTTATAAGCTACATAATTAACTTTTTTAACACATTTGACAAACTTTGTGTTCTAACTGGAGAATTAGTTCATTTACAGTTCCTATAATAAGTGACATATTTGGGTTTATATCTACTATCATACTCAGCCCCTTCTATTTGTCTCATTAATTCTTCATTATTTTTCTTCATTTTTTGGATAAAGTATTTTTATAGTACATTATTTTTCTCACTATTGTCTTCGTAGTAATATCTGCCTTACAGTTCTTTTGGCGGCTTCCTTAAAGGTGACAGTACTCATCCTCCAGCTCTCAAGGTCTAATGTTACTTGGCACTTTTTCTCTTTTCCAGATCAGTGCAGATAACTTGGAAGATTTTAATTTCACTCATTCCCCTCCCACTTGTATGATATGGTCCTATTTTCTCATGGGGCTCTACTATTATTTTTAACATACTCATTATTCATTTAAATCTGTTCATCTGTTCCTCATTTTCATTGTACTTTATTTCTTCCTGCAGCTCAACTTGTGAGCTTGAATAATGTTCCTTCTGTCTTTGGTGTAGATTACAAGTGATAAATTCTCCTAGCTTTTACTTATCTGAAAATGCTGCTTATCTATTTTTGGAAGGTATTTTCACTGAGTATAGAATTCTCCGCAGCAGTTATTACTATGAACGCTTTAAAGATAACCTTTCATTACCTTCTAGCTTTCATTGTTTCTCTTCTAAAGTCAGCTTGTCACTCTAATAGTTGTTCCCTTGAAAGTAGTTTGCCTTTTTCTCCTCTGGATGCTTTTATTATTTTTTCTTTGTTTTTGGTTTTCAGATGTTATATTATGACAAGACTACATTGGTTTGTTTGTTATTCTCCTGCTTGGGGTCCATAAAGATGATTGACTTTGTGACAGTATGTTTTTCTAACTTTAGAAAATTCTCCAATTCGCTCCCTATCACACACTGCTTCTGGCCCATTATCTCTCTTCAGTGCCCCAGGGGCTCCAAATCATTTTTTTCACAGTGTTGTTTACACTCTGTATTTCCTAATTTTAACTTTCCATACTACACTTTGTGTTTTGCAGTGGTAAATTTTTTATGTGATTCATTTCCATATGGAATTGCTTTTAATTCAATTTTAGGAATTGAGAAAATTTGGAGTGTGACTTCAGTCCCTTCAAAGACTGGCTGACTTCCAATTCACCCCAACTCCCTAGGTTTAATCATTTGGGTTCTCAACCCAAAATAAGAAAAGTTACCCTGTCCCACCAGAAAGTCCTGGACTTTAATCTTCTTGTCCCTAGCCACAGATTTTTTAAAAATTTCTGCCCTGTATCTCAACTTCTCAATGATCTCTTCCAGATTTAACAGATGCCAAAAAAACAGTCGTAAATGCCAGGCTCACCTTTCTGAGTGAGTCAACCCAGTTGTTTCTCTAATGACTTTAAACAGATAAACGATTTTTTTAAACATTTTGCTCCTATTTTCTATTTGTTCTTAGTGGGAGGCTTAATCCAACTTACCCTGTTCATCATTACTGGAGAACAATAACTTATTTGTCTTAAAACTCAATAACCCTTCTTGAATCATCACTCTCCTCTAACCCTCTGAAGCATTCAAATCTATTGCTTAATTTCTTATGATATTCTTTTCATCTTCATCGAACTATGCATTTCTAACTTATCTATATAGCCTTATATTTCAACACATACTCTATACTCCTCCCTCATTTATCTTCCAGGACTTTGTTTTCCCTTTATACACATTATTTTCTATATGTGTCTGTCAGGACAAATACCCCTTCAGTAAGTTTATCTATTCTTACAGCTGCAGCTAGCTGGATGATTTCACATCATCCTCTCCAGTCCTAAAATATCATTTATGCTTCTGTCTCATATTTTTAACTACATAGAGGACATCTCCACTTAGATGTCCAGTCTTCATGTCTCATTAAACATGTCTGTCACCTCCCTCCCATCTAACTATTTTGAAAGGGTCTGGGATACCAGGAAGAAGAAAAAAAAGAGCAGAAAGAAATGTACATGCCAAAAGAGCTACATTCAACTATATGTAGATTTCATGAATTCAGAAAATAAATGTTAGAGAAGTAAAGATGATTCAAAGTCTTCTTGCCTGGAAGATACATAAAAGTACCTCCATTTGATATTAATTAGTTGACTGGGAAAAAGCTGTTTGGGGGAGATAGGTGCTATGCTTGTATTTTTTTCACTCATCTCCCACTCCCATCCCACACCTTCACCACCACCTCCATTAGAAATATATTCTGAATAATGTTTTCATAGTATTCTTCCTAAAACACAATATTTCTCACATCACTCCAAATATTAGGAATCAAGAGTGTCATCTGGGGCTTCCCTGGTGGCGCAGTGGTTGAGAGTCTGCCTGCCGATGCAGGGGACACGGGTTCGTGCCCTGGTCCGGGAAGATCCCACGTGCCACAGAGCAGCTAGGCCCGTGATCCATGGCCACTGAGCCTGCGCGTCCGGAGCCTGTGCTCCACAATGGGAGAGGCCACAACAGTGAGAGGCCCGCGTACCACACACACAAAAAAAGAGTGTGATCTGTTATCTTCTGTGCCAACTCCAAACAACTCTGCCTAATTTTCAAAGCTGTTTATAGTGTTTTTATTCTCGCCATTGTTTCTCATAATGTAATCTCTGCTCCAATCAATAAACTTCTGCAAAATATTTAATTTTCCTTCCTACTTTCCAATTGTTCTTTATGCTGATCTCATGCCTGAAAGATTTTCTCTGCTTCCTTAGACTCTTATTAGTCTTTATAGTTCTTCAAGGTTCAATTCAAGCCCCCCCTCTGCCACAAAGCCCTCTGAAACTATATCAGCTCATGCTGCTCCCAGCATTCTCTCAAAAACCTATTCCACGGGATAACATCAGCAAAATGAAGGCATAAGAATTTCTAGGGCTTCCCTGGTGGCGCAGTGGTTGAGAATCTGCCTGCCAATGCAGGGGACACGGGTTCGAGCCCTGGTCTGGGAGGACCCCACGTGCCGCGGAGCAACTAGGCCTGTGAGCCACAACTACTGAGCTTGCGCATCTGGAGCATGTGCTCCACAACAAGAGAGGCCGCAATAGTGAGAGGCCCGCGCACCACAATGAAGAGTGGCCCCCGCTCACCACACTAGAGAAAGCCCTCACACAGAAACAAAGACCCAGCACAGTCAAAAATAAATAAATAAATACAAAAAAAAAAAGAATTTCTAGCTCTAGTCCACCCCAAACACATCAAATTGAACAACTATTCCCATGCCAGAAAATACCTTCACAAGAGCCAAGGATTCCAGGTGAGGGATTACAGCACCTGAGTGAAACACAGAAATAAGAAAGAACTCATTGAGGAAGGTAGGAGGGATAGATTCACATGACCCCCATTACACCTCCCCCAAGACTGGACAGCCCAACATTAACAGAGAGAATGAGAGTGAAGTGAACATCAGCCTTCACCTCAAACTCCAGAGCCTGCTGACCCCATCATCAAGCTTACTCCTGCAGCCCTGGGTGACTCCCTGCAGGCTCTCCCACACCCAGACCAATCCCTGATATACCCCAGTGCCAGCTGGCTCCCATGGCCCCAAGCAGCTCCTGGGGTACCAGGCTCCCAATCAGCCCCTGCAAACCTGCACTTCAGGTGGGCACCCACAAACCCAGGCTTCTGTCTGGGCCCAGGACCAGGCCAGCTACTGTGGAGTGAGGCTTTCGACTCACTCCAGCACCAGGTCCTCCCTGTGGCCCCAACCTCTAAGCCCACTCCCGTGGCCCCAGGCTTCAGGCTGGTCCCGGTGGCCCCAATGTCTAGGATGACTCCCTCAAAACCAGGTTCCCAGTCAGAAATGGACTGACCCCCTACCCAGACTCCAGGCCCACCCCAGGTGTCAACTGATCTTTGACAAAAGAGCAAAGACAGTATAGTGGAGCAAAAATAGTCTCTTCAACAAACAGTGCTGGAACAACTGGACATCCACGTGCAAAAAAAATCTAAACATAAACCTGATACCTGACACCCTTCACAAAAATTATCTCAAAATGGATCACTGATCTAAATATAAACACAAAACTATAAGACTCCTAGAAGATAACATAGGAGAAAATCTTGATGACCTTGACTATGACAATGACTTTTTAGATGTAGCATCATAGGCACAATTCATGAAAGGAATAAAATTGGTAAGCTGGACTCCATTAAAATTAAAAACTTCTGTTCTCTGAAAGACAACATCAAGAGAATGAGAAAAGTAGGGGAGTCCCAAAAGATTCCAAAGACTGGGGAAAAATATTTGCAAAAGATACATCTGATAAAACACAGTTATCCTAAATATACAAAAAACTTTAAAAACTCAATGAAAAGAAAATGAACTACCCAATTAAAAAATGGGCAAAAGACCTGAAGAGACACCTCACCAAAGAAGATACACAGATGGCAAATAAGCATATGAAAGGAGGTTCAATATCACGTCATTAGAGAATTGTGAATTAAAACAACAGTGTGATACCACTAAACACCTATTAGAAGGCCCAAAATCAAAGATAGTGACAACACCAAGTGTTGACAAGGATGTAGAGCAACAGGAACCCTAATTTATTGCTGGTTGGTGGAAATGCAAAATCATACAGCCAATTTATTAGACAGTTTGGTGGTTTCTTACAAAACTAAACATACTCTTATTAAACAATCCAGCAATTGTGCTTCTTGGCATTTACCCAAATGAACTAAAAACTTATGTCCACACAAAAACCTGCACACAGATTTTTATAGTAACTTTGTTCAAAATTTCCAAAATGTAGACACAACCAAGGTGTCTTTCAATGGGTTAATGGATAAATAAAGTGTGGTACATCCAGGCAACAGAATAATATCCAGTGCTAAAAAAGAAATGAACTATCAAGTCATGAAAATACATGGATGAAACTTAAATTCATATTACTAAATGAAAGAAGCCAAATTGTAAAGGCTACATACTGTATGATTCCAAGTATATGACATTCTAGAAAAGGCATATAAAACAATAAAATATCAGTGGTTACCAGGGACTGGGCAGAAGGAGGGATGAATAGGCAGAGCACTGGGGATTTTTAGGACAGTGAAACTATTCTGTATGTGATACTTCAACCGTGGATAAATGTCCTTGTACATTTGTCAAAACCTATAGAATGTACAATACCAATAGTGAATCCTAAAGTAAACTATGGACTTTGGGTGATAATAATGTGTTTAAGTTCATTAATTATAACAAATGTACCACTGTGGCATGGGATGTTGATAGCTGGGGAGGCTGTATGTGTGTGGAGGGTGAGGACAAGGAGTGTATGGGAACTCTGCACTTTCTACTCAATTTTTCTGTGAACCTAAAACTGTCCTAAAAAAAATAAAGCCTATTAATAATTTTTAAAAATAAAGAAAAATAGTCAACAGAGTCAGATCCAAGGGTGACCCAGATGATGGAGTCACTTTTAAAACATTATATTAAATAATTATATTAAATTTTAAATAGATTAAGTAATTTAAAGGAACAATGGGGACTTTAAGCAAAAAAAAAAAAAAGAAAGGGTCAGTGAACTTAACAACAAATCAATAGAAATTTTCCAAACTGAAACACAAGAGGAAATAGAATGAAAACAAAACAGAATAAAAAGCCCATAAAAACAAAAAAATTATAGATCTGAGACAAAAATATTGAATGAACTAACATTCATGTAATTGGTCTTACAGAAGAAAAGAGAGAAAATGAGATGCAAGAAAATTTTGAAGACCTAATAGCCAAGGATGTTCCACAACTGATGAAAGTCACCAACATGCAGATCCAAGAATGTGACAAACAATAAAGTGAATTTTAAAAACAAACAAACAAAGACACATAATAGTCAAACTGCTGAATACCAAAAACAAAGATGAAATCTTAAAGGCAGCCAGAAAACAAAAGCCTCATTCTATTCAAGGAAATCACAGTAAGAATGATCACTCATTTCTCATCAGAAACAATAGAAAACAGAAAACAATGGAATAATCTTAAAGTGTTGAAATAACTCTATAAACAGCAAGGGTCTGTTTCAAAAATGAAGGTGAAATAAAGATACTTTCAGTCCAACAAAATCTCAAAAAATTCATGGATATAAAAAGTAACAAAGGAAGTTCTTCACACTAAAGGAAAAAATGAAGACTATGGGAAAAATCAGCAACAGTACAGAAGACATGATACCTTGCTCTTTCCTCTGACCCTGA
This sequence comes from Physeter macrocephalus, assembly GCF_002837175.3. Classification (NCBI taxonomy): domain Eukaryota; kingdom Metazoa; phylum Chordata; class Mammalia; order Artiodactyla; family Physeteridae; genus Physeter; species Physeter macrocephalus. The sequence goes on from NC_041221.1 coordinate 2,154,354, forward strand.
TTCCTCATCATGACATAGTCTAAGGATGGCATGGAGAGCAGGAAGGGGTGCTTTCTCTGAAAGAGCAACATCTGCAGGTGAAAGTAGAAAATGGAAGCAAAGGCAAACCATCTGCTTAGAATCTGTTTGCCTTTAAAGAATGGCAGCAGCAGAAAAGCTACAGAAGCTGATGGAAAAATCACAGAACAGAAATTCCATGTGAACCCTCAGTTTCCATCAGCGTGGCAAGCTTAACCAGTAATTGGGCTAATCTGAAAGCAGAGGGTCGCCTATCCTGCAAAGGAATTAGTTGCTGCACAATATGGGGGAAACTGGAAAGCAGCTGAGTGTTTTCAACAATACAAAAGAGAAACTGTAACATTTTTGTAATCTTGGAGGCAAAGTTATTGCTATATTCAGAAGATGTCATTCTTTCCCTGGAAAACAAAAAGACTATATTGAAAAACTATTAGAAATATAATACTTTGGTAAAATGATTGTTTACAAGTAAAAATACAAAAATCAAGTATTTTCTCATAAACCAAAAATAAGCATTTAGAAAACACCCATAAAAGCATATTAACACATTTAATGTGAAATATAAGTAGCCTATGTATAACTTATAAAGGTCTGCCTAGAGCCATGCACTTTACTCCTGATCATAAAAAGTCAGTAATAATATTAATTTCCTCCCAATTGATTTGTAACTGTAACACAACCCTAATCATATTTCAACTTAAATCAAAATAAGAAGAGTGGTGAAAACAGTGTGAACTAAAAATGCCACCTGCCATATCAGTAAACAAAGGATGTTGCAGCCATCAAACCATCACACTGCAGCCTCCCCAGTGGTGAGCCCTGAGGGAAGTCAGGATGGAAGTAGGATTTTCCCCCCATCTAACAGTTAGCCACTGCAGCCTCCCCGGTGCTGCACCCTGAGGAGACTCAGGAGGAGAAAGCACAGGATGCTGACCCTGAGATAGCTGAGGTGCATATCCAATAAATGACTTCAATGAGCCCAGACTTTGCATCTTTCCATACATGGAAAAGCACTAAATTCCTTTACTTGAGATATCCGGTTTTCTTTAATTAACAGTAATCTTCTGATGTTCCGACATCAGAATCTTCTGATGTACCTGGTCTTTTGCTGCAAAAACTCCTATGTATCCTGGCTTCCCACCTTACCCCTTCACAGCAGTCTCTCAGAGTTATCTGAGGTGATATCCCAGGGTTATGTCCTCAGTTCTGTCCACTGAATAAAACATAACTCTCAACTTTAAGGTTGTGCATTTTTTTTCAGTCGACAGCAGTCTGGCATAAAAACATAATGTCAGAACAATAAAACATATTAGAATCCAGTAACAGATACCAGGTTCATAATAATTTAGGAAATAATAAAAGGGACAGTTCAAATAGGATAAAAAGGATGGACTACTCAAAAACATGGTTTTGGCTTAACTGACAAGCAATTTAGAACAAGAAAGTTGTTTTCTTATCTCACATTTTTTGAATATCTAAATTAAATCCAGAAAGCTTAAAATTTTTAATGCTTATTTAAAAAAGAAATCTAATTGCATTTATAGTAAGAAACAACATTCAATCCTAACATTCATTCCAGTTTGGAACAACTGAGTATAAGATGTGTATTTACCCTTTTTCATTTCCTCTATAGCACCTAATACAGTGTTGAGATCTACACATTAAATTTTCCGTAAATTCAGCATTGACTGATTCATCATAAATACTGTTTCTTCCTAGAAGATAAGAAAAGTTGCTTGTGAGATTTTCATTTAAAAGAATTATGCTATTCATCAAAATTTTCACCCTGCCATCTGTTCTCAACATTATTTCAAACTAGGTTTAGCATAGCAAAGCATATGAATTTTACTCTAGAAAGCATAAGAAGTATATAAAAGTTTGTTTACTAAACTATATTCCATAGAAATGCTTATTTTGAAGGCCATATGCGCATATGGGCTGTTAGAATTCATCATAACTTAAACTACTTCTATAAAGGTGAGGGTCAGTAAGATTTAGAGTACCACTTACATTGCACAGCATGTGTTTTACTTACTCTCAAAATGAATTTCTCTCTTAAAAAGAAAAAAGCCAAAATAAGTAAATTACTAGATCACAATTTAGCAGTATGTGTCTCAGAAGTCTTGACTCCCTGGCTTGCCCTCTCAGTGGTTTTAGGCTTACAATCCAGAAGACTAGAAAAATGGGTTATTAAATCTAGATTTTAGATTCTAAAATATTGCTATAAGCGGAGTCTTTCACCTTCTAGATTCTAGGTATCATTATTCTGCCTCATTTGAAGTGGAGTAAACAGGGTGCCCAGAAATGGTCAAGGATATCTGGAAGGTCTACTTTCCCTTATACGTGTCAAAAACTAGAGAGTCATTTGAATTAACATTATTTTCTTATAAAATGTAACTATATCATGGGAAGGACAGTCCTATTCATCACATAACAACCTAATAACTGAAATCTGCAATGGAAGGAGTAAAATTTTACATTGGAGAGTGGCTGAGAATAAAAGAAAAGAGGACCATTTGGAGCACTAAACACCATCAGAAAAGGCTGGTCTGGAATGGAGAGGGAATGACAAGAAGTGGTATTCCAATGAGAAACTACCAAGAGGAGGGTGCTGTGGATCCATAGTTCAGGAATGAGGACAGAAAAGTTGCTGGGGAACAGGAGATGGTTAAGCTGAATCCAGCCTCTGTACCCCGACACCGAATTATTCTCAGAGACAGAGTGTTAGGTGAAGCAGAAAAGAACAGCTTTATTGCCTTGCCAGGCAAAGGAGGCCACAGCTGGCTAATGCCCTCAAAACTGTGTGTCCCCCCCTTGGAGAGTGTAGTGAGAAGTTTTATAGCAATGAGTCAAAGAGGGCACGATCAGTTCAGGGACGCAGACACCATACCCTTAACTTCTCCCACCTGGTGGGGATTTCAGTATCTGCAAAACAGTTTCAAAGATATTGTTATGTATATCTCTTGATGGGGAACCAGGACACTGCCCCAAGGCTACACTATTGTTTCTTTTGACTTTTGTTTTCTCCCTTGTCTCTGGTTCCCCTCCCTTCCCTAATTAGCAACTGTCTGAACCTGCCCATTGGAACTCAGGGGAGGTCACGGAGGCTGAATGAAGCCTACTTCCTGTAACAAAGAAATGGGAGACGCAGAAAGTCTTTTGTGCCCAGGAGACCCACAGGGTTCTGCTCAGTATCAGTGGTAGAAGAAAAATAGCTGAAAAGATTGCAGAGGGGAAACTATGACTGTCTAAAGTCCGTTCCAAGCCTGAGTGTTTTGTTGCAGCAAAGTTTGTTTGAGGAATTGAAGTAAGCTTCAGAGATGGATTCTAAGTATTTAAACCAATTGTTCTCAAAAGGTGAGCCAAGGCCAGCGATATTAGCATAACCAAAAAGTGGTTAGAAATGCAAATGATTAGCTGGCTCCCACCCATTCTTACTGAATCCTAGACTCTAGGAGTGGATTCCAACCGACTGTTTGAACAAGCCCTTCAGGTGATTCTGATACACCCTCAAATCTCAAACAATGGTTTAAACCAATCATGGAAATCCAGTCTCTGTGGAATGTGAAACAGCCCAAACAAGCAGCACACAGCTCTCTCTTAGTAATAATTTTGGGGTCAGGCTTGGGTCCCTGGTCCGATCTGATCTCAACCAACTGAAGAGATTTTTCTCCGTGTGTCCCCTGAGGAAGTGAACGATGTAGCATTTAGCCCCAAGAGAGGAAGCAAAGCTTAGAAGGATGCCAATGCTTTAAATGGCAGCAAGGACAGACAGAGAGCCCTGTGTTTATGACACTGTTGAACACAGGATCCTCTAACCTAAATCCTGCCCTGCCTGTGGACTGCTCATAACCCAGTAAACTTCCTGATTGTTTAAGCTTATAGACGTCAGATTTCCTGGAATGTTCCCTAACTGCTAGTTTGCAAACATCACTACTTCTGCCACAGACTCTGGTGTTGGAAACTATGATAAGCCCACCCAAGATGGCTGTTTTCTTGCTCTCTCTGCATCCCCTACTCGACCAGCCCCTGCCTTACCTACACCCTATTCACCTGACTGACCTTCCCTCTAAATCATAGAGCCTAATCAGTAAATGCCTATGTACTTGCCGTTGGCTCCAGCTAGGGAATGTTCTAATCTTTAGATCAGAACGACCTCCACTCTGATAGTTTATCAAAGGGACACACTCCTCTGCTGGTTTCCCTGGCAACTGATGAGCCAACCTGACATCACTTCCCCCTATAACTGGTAATCTCCCTCTTCCTCTGGGAGCAAAGACTATTTCCATGACATTGCTTCAGACATGTAAGCTCTTCCTATCAATTAAACCATGGATGTCTCTGTCACTGACTCCAGGTTCTTTCTTCGGTCTTGAGGCTGGGCAAGTACAGGGCTTGCAGGCCTGGGGAGTGCAGCCCAACAGCAACCTTTGACCAGATGCTCAGACATTCAGGTGAAAAGTCAATTACATTATGGGGAAAAAATGGAATTCCAAGTGAAATAACAGATGTGAAAATTAAAGAGACATACCCAACTACCTAACAACCTATATATAGGTGTGGTTGAAAACTGAAACTCACTTCTGAAAGGAAGAATAAAAAGCATCCATGCAAAAGGATGGCAGGCTGGATGTATGTCCTGGATATATGTCTTATTTCTGGCCCTAAATGTTCTCCTTCTTGACAACACATACGCTGCACAGAATCACTAAATAAAATTTGAATGTTCTCAAAGGTCAAATAATGATGAACAAGATGGCACAAGAATTACTCATTACACAAATGCTATCAATAAACCAGAGGCAGCATGGGAAAAGACATGTATTTCCTTGAATTTCAGAAATATCTGCACTCTCCCCAGGCCTAAAGCAAAGGGGAGAAATGAATAATACTATTATATAAAAACAAACACTAGATTCATTGTATATGTCTTGAAATTAAAGTAAGCACCAAAGGAAACATTCCATGTTTTTATCAGCATTAACGAAACAGTTTTTTTTAAAGTGTGAGAAAAAGAGGACTTTCATGTTATTTGTACATAGAGAGCCAAATATTTACTTGCCTGGTTCTTAGTCTTTGAAACTTCTCACCTGGTAGTGGATACATAATGCCCTGAAATTTGCTTTTGGTGTTACTGGAGAATATCTGTTGTATAGAATTGTAAACACTGCTGCTGGTTTTGACATTTAAGAAGCAGGTGGTCTGATTTGAAATGCTCCAGCTTTCTAAAACCTGGCAGCTTGGGTCCCATTCCTGAATAAAGGGGAGAAAGAGCAGGTAAAGTTTTCTGACCCCTGAAGTTTTCCAAAGGGTAAACTTACGTAATCCCCAGTTGTTGATTGGGGGTGGGAGGGGAGAAGGGGAACAGAGAAGTTCTCTGGAGAATTAGGAAGGCAGCACTACAGTGATGGCTGCCCACAGGGTATCAGTGCTGGCCAAAACAAGAGCAAGAATTATAACTGTCCCTGCCAGTTATGTTGTTGCAGCAAGCTGCCAGAATTTGATTGAGAAATAACACTTCAACCATCTTAGAAATAAGCGCTTAAATTTGCCAACCAACTTCCTTCCTTCAGGAGAATCCAGGTTATAAAAACAAAGCAATGCATTTGACTCATACCATGGGCCTTTTTTCTAATGCTTTTGCTACTCAGAACGAGAATTTTTAAGTACAGCAAACGGCGCTTCCTTACTGAAGCACAAAATGACAAAATTTAACTTAAAATCTTGAGGTGCCAACCCAAAGGACATTACTGTATTTGACAAGACTGGGTATTTTTAGAGAGCTGATGACTGTTCTTTCCAGGACCAGGGCCTATATGTCATTGTCCCTGGCAATTTAATAGCTAATATTTGTTAGCTTACTATGTGCCAGACACTGCTTTGATTCATTTAAGCCTCAGAAGTACCGAATGAGGTGTGGGTGCTATGATTGTTATCCTTCAAGTGATAAGAAATCAAAGGTACACAGATATTAGATAAGTTGCTCAAAGCTACCTCTCTAATGAGTGTCAGCACTGGATTTGGATTTGATCAGTCCAGTTCTCTGCTCCACACTCCTAAACTGCTATAAGATACTGTTTTCCTGAGGACAAATAAGTCAGTCTTGCTCAAAGCTGGTCACAAACACATTCAGCTTTCCCAAAATAGTGCAGAATTTTCCTTACTCTTCCCAACCGGTTGGCTTTAAATTTATCAGAGCCAAAGTCACCTTGGAGGGGCACCATGAAGCCCTTGTCCCCTGGTCAAATTGTCCTCTTCTTCCACTCCACCACACTCCTGGTACCATCCTCCCACAGTCCTTCATGGCTGAAGCTCAGGATGCTGCTTGAGAGTCATTCCAAGTCCAGGAGTTCTTACTTGAGTCCCCACACTGGGATCATGGAGAGAAATCCTACCTTCCTCACACTGTAGCATCTACAAGACAAGTAAACCTAATTTACTTCTAACTGCCACTCATGGCATGATTTTGCTGTGTTATCATGTGAAGGCACATTTCCCACCAGATACTGGTGAAGAGAAAAGAAATGGCGATGATGAAATAAAGAAACTGTGATAGTCAGGGTTCTCCAGAGAAACAAAACCAGTAGGACTATATAGATATGTAGAAAGAAGTTTATTAGAAGGGATTAGCTCATGCAACCACGGAGGCTGAGAATCCTACAATTTGTAGTTTTGCTCTATTCAGACCCTCAATGCATTGGATGACACCCACCCACCTTCCCTCTCAGTCTGCAGATTCAAATGCTAATCTCTTCCAGAGACTCTCTCACAAACACACTCAGAAATAATGTTTTACCAGCTGCCTGGGCACCCTTTAGCCCAGTCAAGTCAACATATAAATTTAACCAACATGCAAAACAAACAACACAGTTCATATAATTTCAGCAGGTTTATAGATTCCTTGTCTAAAGCAGGGTATGAACCCCTGGCTCTAGCACAATGCTGAGTTTCTAGTTGCAGTCCTCTAAGGCAATACTCTAGGGCAATTCTTTCATTTTTTAATTGAAAAACACATTCACTTGTTCTTGAGAAGAAATCACCTGTTTAGTGACAGCTGGAGGGAGAAGCTGAACATCAGCTTGCTCAAGTGTATTTCAGAAGTGTCTCCCGTGTGGATCTGGGACCTATCAAGGAGGCATTGAGCATGTCCTTTTGTATGGGCCTCAGCATTTAAGGCAGCTAAATAGATCCCTTAAGAAACCACCTGGCCGTCTGCGTGGTCTGACTCAGCCTAGTGTGGGAGAGAGAACGTGGCCTAAGTATCTAAACATAGTTGCTAGCTCCTCTTTTTCCAGTATGTTGCTCTGATATCTCGCTTAGTCAGTTCCCTTCTGTAGGTCTCAATTTTCTCATCAGCAGAATAAGGGGTTCTGCTCAATTAGCCCAAAGTCCCTAAACACTCTATGATCATTTACTTTTGGATCTGATGTTGAGAACTGATGAGATGAACTTGAAAGACTCCTTGGGGTTGGTGCTAAGACTGGATAATCCTTAGACTAGACCTCACCCTGCAGGAGAAGCAAACTTCAGCCAACAGGAAACTCAACAAAAACCATTGCCAGCTTTTGTTTGCACTCCCTTAAATGCACCAGACAGGATGACAAAAGTGCTGTTAGGACAAAGCATATAGAAAGGGTGAGGAATGATCCCCACCTGTCCCCAAACCCTCACTCAACCTGACCACAGTCAATAAGCAGGCAAAGTTTTGCTTGGCCTTCAGTTCCAAGAAGAACCAGGAATCAAGCAGACATCAGGCCTGACACCACACTGAGGGGCTCAGCTTCCATGGACACGATGTCCCTGCAACCCTCCTAGACTCAGTCAGATCCATGCAACATTGCCTTCCTCATTTGCAAAAATACACAAGTGGTAGGAGATGTGCTTAGAGGGAAATGGACTAGTTTACATTGCGTAGTGCCAGGGCCTGAACCAGGATGAGACAAGAAGGTGCCTAAGGCCTGCAATTTAAGGAGGCAAGTTTGTGCTAGTGCTCACCTCGCACTGCCAAGATCCAAAAGTGAGAGCCTTCGTGAAAAGATGCTCACAGACTTCAAGAAATTTGCTCAATATTACTAACCATCAGGGAAATGAAAATCAAAACCATAATGAGTTATCACCTCACACCTGTCAGAATGGCTATCATCAGAAAGTCTACAGGGGCTTCCCTGGTGGCGCAGTGGTTGAGAGTCTACCTGCCGATGCAGGGGACACGGGTTCATGCCCCGGTCTGGGAAGATCCCACATGCCGCGGAGCGGCTGGGCCCGTGAGCCATGGCTGCTGAGCCTGCGCGTCCGGAGCCTGTGCTCCGCAATGGGAGAGGCCACAACAGTGAGAGGCCTGCGTACTGCAAAAAAAAAAAAAAAAGTCTACAAGTAACAAATGTTGGCAAGAATGTGGAGAAAAGGGAACCCTTGTGCACTGTTGGTAGGAATGAAAATTGGTGCAGCCACTGTGGAAACAGTATGGCTGTTTCCTTAAAAAACTAAAACTAGAACTACCATGTGACCCAGCAATTCCACTCCTGGGTATATATCTGAAATCAACAAAAACACGAATTTGAAAAGATACGTGCACCCCAATGTTCATAGCAGCACTATTTACAATTGCCAAGATATGGAAGCAACCTAAGTGTCCACCAACAGATGAATGGATAAAGAAGATATGGTATATACATACAATGGAATCCTACTCAGTCATAAAAAAGAATGAAATGTTGCCATTTGCAACAACATGGATGGACTTGGAGGGCATTATGCTAAGTCAAGTAAGTCAGACAGAGAAAGATAAATACTGTGAGATCACTTATACGTGGAATCTAAAAACTATAGCAAACTAGTGAATATAACAAAAAAGAAACAGACTCACAGATATAGAGAACAAACTAGTGGTTACTAGTGGGAATTGGGGGGTAGGAAACATAGGGGTGGGAGAATGTGAGTTACAAACTATTGGGTGTAATATAGGCTGAAGGGTGTATTGTACAACATGGGGAATATAGCCAATATTTTGTAATAACTGTAAATGGAAAGTAACCTTTAAAAATTATATAAAAATTAAAACAAAAATTTTAAGTGAGTGCCTTCTTAAATTCTATGCCCAGGGACCCTAGCTCTCTGGTTCATACACAGGTAGAGTCAGCACTTACACAACCTTGCCTCCTTCAGCTTCGTGCCCTAGTGACCTGCTTTTCTCATCCTTGTCCAGACTCGGTGCTTGTGATGTGAACTAGTCATTTACTTCTAAGGACACCACCAATCGTTTATTTTTGAGGATAAAGAAGGCAGCATTGAGTACACCTAGCTGAGTCAAGGAGGGTGGCAGGGATACCATGTCCCTGGAAGCTGAGCCCCTTGATGTTGTGCCAGGACCTGGCATCTGATTCCATGATCTTCTTGGTCCTGAAGACCAAACAAAACTCACCTGGCCCTGTATTTTGTACTTATTCAATAGGGATTTGTGGACTTGAATTTCCTCACTCCTCTTCACCTTTTTATTCCTCCTGATGATCATTTTAATCTGCTGCTCAAGCAAATTTAAAAAACAAATGGGGTTCAACTCAGATTCATTTTTCCAAACCCTAAAATAGTGATTCTTTCATTTAATTGAGCATAAAAATCACTTGCAGAACATCTTAAAAATGCTTATTCCACTTATTTTAGTTTGCTAGGGCTCCCATAACAAAGTATCACAGACTGGGTGGCTTGAGCAATAGAAATGTACTTTTTCACAGTTGCGAAGCCTGAAAGTCCAAGATCACGGTGTCATCGGATTGGGTCCAAATTCCCTCCTCTTATAAGGATACCAGTCAGATTGGATTAGATACAGCCTTAAGGCTTCATTTTAATTTAGTGACTTGTTGAAAGACCCTATGTCCAAATATGGTCAGATTATTCTAATGTCCTGGGGGTCAGAGCTTCAACATATAAATTTGGGGAGGACACAATTCAATCCATAACACCACCCCGCTCTACCCCTCTACACTTTGATCCAGTAAATCTGAGATGGGGCCAAAGTTTTTTTGTGTGGTTTCATTTTGTTTTATTGTTTTGTTTAAAACAAGCACCCCTGTGATTCTGATTTCACAAAATAGAGTTTGAAGGGGATACTGATTTAGACCCATTTCTCCTGAATTCCCTTGGACAACTCTCCCCACTTCCATTTCTACTTCTTCTCATGAGTTTCCCATGCTCAGTTTCTCCACCAGTCTATAAGATTTGGGCTTTTTGTTCCCTTCCCTGTAGTTTCTATCTATAGCTAATGTCTTTAGCCACTCTTTCAAAGTACACAGGAGCTAATGAAACAAAATTTCATCAAAAGGAAAAACACAATTTGGCTTTGAGTCTGCATCTCAGTGGCTGAGAAGAAGAAACAGATGAGAAAAACTTCAACAAGAAATAAGAAGCCAAGTTCCCAATCTACCTTCAGAACCAGCCTCCTCTGCCCTCATATAGGAGATGCTATGGGTCCTATAGAGAAAAGTTGCCAGCAAGGTTCCTGAGAGAACAGAAATCTACATGGGACTAAGTAGAGTCCCTGCCTCGGAAGCCCACAGACAACGCCAGTGCCCACCCCTCAGGGGTCGCACATGAACCACCAAGGAGCTCATAGTACTTGGCTCTGGGCTAATGGGACACCGCCAGCAATGAAACACACACCAGTTCCAGCCAGATGTACCTGTGCCTCCTTCTGATTCAATGTAGACTGACTACTGGGAATTTCAAGAGAACACTTTCCAGGAGATTCCACATATCCTGTGCTTCCAGTTTGGCTGCAAACTGCCAGAGCAGCGTTTTCTCCAGCTGGCAGTAACTCAAACTAGGAAGCAAAACACCCAACCCCAAACCACATTTCCTCCTTGAAATGTTTGAACAGAAGCCTATGATATAATCAGAATCTTAAAGGAACAGTTCAGTTTGTCCTTTAATAAAATGATAGAGTCTAGAGGCCTTATATTTCCTTCCCTCCCAATCACACTTACCTCCTCAGACCATAGTGTTCTGCCTACAACACAGTTTACTCAAATGAAAGCATTTTCTATGGAATTCCAAAAATATAAAAACAAGAATCACTTATGATTTCAGACTTAGACTGTTTTGATCAGATTAAAAGAAAAATGTTTACAGTGTTTTGATAAGGAAAATCAGAAGCAAAGCCAAAAACAAGTCAAAGACTCTTTTTGATTTAAAAACATGAGATATGGGGGACCTTCAAGATGGTGGAGGAGTAAGACATGGAGATCATCTTCCTCCCCACAGATGCATCAGAAATACATCTACATGTGGAACAACTCCTACAGAACACCTACGGAATGCTGGCAGAAGACCTCAGACCTCCCAAAAGGCAAGAAACTCCCCATGTACCTGGGTAGGGCAAAAGAAAAAAAGAAAAAACAGAGACAAAAGAATAGGGATGGGACCTGCTCCTCTGGGAGGGAGCTGCGAAGGAGCAAAAGTTTCCACACACTAGGGAGCCCCTTCACTGATGGAGATGGGGGGCAGGGGGTGGGCAGGGGGGAAGCTTCAGAGCCACAGAGGAGATCACAGTAACAGGGGTGCAGAGGGCAAAGCAGAGAGATTCCTGCACAGAGGCTCGGTGCCAACCAGCACTCACCAGCTTGAGAGGCTTGTCTGCTCACCTTCCGGGGCGGGCGGGGGCTGGGAGCTGAGGCTCGGGCTTCAGAGGTAAGACCCCAGGGAGAGGACTGGGGTTGGCGGCGTGAACACAGCATGAAGGGGCTAGTGCGCCACAGCTAGCCAGGCGGGAGTCCGGGAAAAAGTCTGGACCTGCCTAAGAGGCAAGAGACCATTGTTTCGGGGTGCATGAGGAGAGAGGATTCAGAGCACTATGTAAATAAGCTCCAGAGACAGGCATGAGCTGTGGCTATCAGGGTGGACACCAGAGACGGGCATGAAATGCTAAGACTGCTGCTGCAGCCACCAAGAAGCCTGTGTGCAAGCACAGGTCACTATCCACACCTCCCCTCCTGGGAGCCTGTGCAGCCCGCCACCACCAGGGTCCCGTGATCCAGGGACAACTTCCCCAGGAGAACACACAGCACACCTCAGGCTGGTGCAATGCCACGCTGGCCTCTGCGGCTGCAGACTCGCCCCGCATTCCGTACCCCTACCTCCCGCAGGCCTGAGTGACCCAGAGCCCCCTAATCAGCTGCTATTTTAACCCCCTCCTGTCTGGGTGCTGAAGAGATGCCAGAAGGTGACCTACATGCAGAGGTGGGGCCAAATCCAAAGCTGAACCCCAGGAGGTGCACAAACAAAGAAGAGAAAGGGAAATTTCTCCCAGCAGCCTCAGGAGCAGCAGATTAAATCTCCACAATCAACTTGATGTACTCTGCTTATCTGGCATACCTGAATAGACAATGAATCATCCCAAAATTGAAGCGGTGGACTTTGGGAGCAACTGTAGCCTTGGCGTTTGCTTTCTGCAACTAATTAGTTTCTGGTTTTATGTTTACCTTAGATTAGTATTTACAGCTTATTATCATTGGTAGATTTGTTTATTGATTTGGTTGCTCTCTTCCTTTTTTTCTTTTATATATATATTTTTTCATCCTTTTTCTCTTTTTGTGAGTGTGTATTTGTATGCTTCTTTGTGTGATTTTGTCTGTATAGCTTTGCTTTTACCATTTGCCCTAGAGTTCTCTCTGGTTTTTTTTTTCTTTTTATTTTATTTTATTTTTTTGTGGTATGCGGGCCTCCCTCTGTTGTGGCCTCTCCCGTTGCTTTTTCTTATTCTTTTTTATTTTTAATATTTTTTTATTTTTTATTTTATTTATTATTTTTTTCTCCCTTTTCTTCTGAGTCAGGTGGCTGACAGGGTCTTGGTGCTCTGGCCTGGTGTCAGGCCTGAGCCTCTGAGGTGGGAGGGCTGAGTTCAGGACATTGGTCCACCAGAGATCTTGCAGTCCCACCTAATAACAAACTGCAAAAGCTCTCCCAGAGATCTCCATCTCAACGCTAAGACCCAGCTCCACTCAATGACCAGCAAGCTACCCTGCTGGACACCTTATGCCAAACAACTAGCAAGACAGGAACACAACCCCACCCATAGCAGAGAGGCTGCCTAAAATCATAATAACTTCACAGATATCCCAAAACGTACCACCAGACGTGGTCCTGACCACCAGAAAGACAAGATCCAGCCTCATCCACCGGGCTGAGTTCAGGACATTGGTCCACCAGAGATCTTGCAGTCCCACCTAATAACAAACTGCAAAAGCTCTCCCAGAGATCTCCATCTCAACGCTAAGACCCAGCTCCACTCAATGACCAGCAAGCTACCCTGCTGGACACCTTATGCCAAACAACTAGCAAGACAGGAACACAACCCCACCCATAGCAGAGAGGCTGCCTAAAATCATAATAACTTCACAGATATCCCAAAACGTACCACCAGACGTGGTCCTGACCACCAGAAAGACAAGATCCAGCCTCATCCACCAGAACACAGGCACTAGTCCCCCCAACCAGGAAGCCTACACAACTCACTGAACCAACCTTACCCACTGGGGGCAGACACCAAAAACAATGGGAACTACGAACCAGCATCCTGTGAAAAGCAGACCCCAAACACAGTAAGTTAAACGAAATGAAAAGACAGAGAAACACACAGCACATGACGGAGCAAGGTAAAAACCCACCAAACCAAACAAATGAAGAGGAAATAGGCAGTGTACCTGAAAAAGAATTCAGAGTAATGATAGTAAAGATGATCCAAAATCTTGGAAATAGAATGGAGAACATACAAAAAACGTTTAACAAGGACCTAGAAGAACTAAAGAGCAAACAAACAATGATGAACAACACAATAAATAAAATTAAAAATTTTCTAGAAGGAATCAATAGCAGAATAACTGAGGCAGAAGAACAGATAAGTGACCTGGAACATAAAATAGTGAAAATAGCTACTGCATTATAGGGGTCCCAGAAGAAGAGAGAAAACAAAAGGGACTGAGAAAATATTTGAAGAGATTATATAGTTGAAAACATCCCTAATATGGGAAAGGAAATAGTCAATCAAGTCCAGGAAGCACAGAGAGTCCCATAGACAATAAATTCAAGGAGAAACATGCCAAGACACATATTAATCGAACTATCAAAAATTAAATATGAAGAAAAAATATTAAAAGCAGCAAGGGAAAAGCAAAAAATAACATACAAGAGAATCCCCATAAGGTTAATGGCTGACAATTCAGCAGAAACTCTGCAAGCCAGAAGGGAGTGGCAGGACATAATTAAAGTGATGAAATGCAGAAACCTACAACCAAGATTACTCTACCCAGCAAGGATCTCATTCAGATTCAACGGAGAAATTAAAACCTTTACAGACAAGCAAAAGCTAAGAGAATTCAGCACCACCAAATCAGCTTTACAATAAATGCTAAAGGAACTTCTCTAGGCAGGAAACATGAGAGAAGGAAAAGACCTACAAAAACAAACCCCAAACAATTAAGAAAATGGTAATAGGAACATACATATCGATAACTACCTTAAATGTAAATGGATTAAATGGTCCCACCAAAAGACATAGACTAGCTGAATGGATACAGAAACAATACCTGTGTATATGCTGTCTACAAGAGACCCACTTCAGACCTAGGGACACATACAGACTGAAAGTGAGGGAATGGAAAAAGATAGTCCATGCAAATGGAAATCAAAAGAAAGCTGGAGTAGCAATTCTCATATAAGACAAAATAGACTTTAAAATAAAGACTATTACAAGAGACAAAAAAGGACACTACATAATGATCAAGGGATCAACCCAAGAAGAAGATATAACAATTGTAAATATTTATGTACCCAACATAGGAGCACCTCAATACATAAGGCAAATGCTAACAGGTATAAAAGAGGAAATTGACAGTAACACAATAATAGAGGGGGACTTTAATACCTCACTTACACCAATGGACATGTCATACAGGCAGAAAATTAATAAGGAAACACAAGCTTTAAATGACACAATAGAACAGATAGATTTCACTGATATTTATAGGATATTCCAGCTGAAACAGCAGATTACACATTCTTCTAAAGTGCACATGGAACATTCTTCAGAATAGATCACATCTTGGGTCACACATCAAGCCTTGGTAAATGTAAGAAAAGAAGAAATCAAAGAAAAAATCAAAGAGGAAATCAAAAAATACTTAGAAACAAAGGACAATGAAAACACAATGACCCAAAACCTATGGGATGCTGCAAAAGCAGTTCGAAGAGGGAAGTTTACAGCAATACAATCCTACCTCAAGAAACAAGAAAAATCTCAAATAAACAACCTAACCTTACACCGAAGGCAATTAGTGAAAGAAGAATAAAAAATCCCCAAAGTTAGCAGAAGCAAAGAAATCATAAAGATCGGATCAGAAAAAAATGGAAAAAAAATGAAGGAAACAATAGCAAAGATCAATAAAACTAAAAGCTGGTTCTTTGAGAAGATAAACAAAATTGATAAACCATTAGCCAGACTCATCAAGAAAAAAAGGGAGAAGACTTAAATCAATAGAATTAGAAGTGAAAAAGAAGTAATAACTGACACTGCAGTTGGATCATAAGAGATTACTACAAGCAACTATATGCCAATAAAATGGACAACCTGGAAGAAATGAACAAATTCTTAGAAAAGCACAACCTGCCAAGACTGAACCAGGAAAAAATAGCAAATATAAACAGATGAATCACAAGCACTGAAATTGAGACTGTGATTAAAAATCTTCCAACAAACAAAAGCCCAGGACCAGATGGCTTCACAGGAGAATTCTATCAAACACTCAGAGAAGAGCTAACACCTATCCTTCACAAACTTTTCCAAAATATAGCAGAGAGAGGAACACTCCCAAACTTATTCTACGAGGCCACCATCACTGTGATACCAAAACCAGACAAAGATGTCACAAAGAAAGAAAACTACAGGCCAATATCACTGATGAACATAGATGCAAAAATCCTCAACAAAATACTAGCAAACAGAATCCAACAGCACTTTAAAAGATCATACACCATGATCAAGTGGGGTTTATCTCAGTAATGCAAGAATTATTCAATACATGCAAATCAATCAATGTGATAAACCATATTAACAAACTGAAGGAGAAAAACAATATGATCATCTCAATAGATGCAGAAAAGGCTTTCAACAAACTTCAACACCCATTTAGGATAAAAACTCTCCAGAAAGTCGGCATAGAGGGAACTTACCTCAACATAATAAAGGTCATATATGACAAGCCACAGCCAATATCATTCTCAATGGTGAAAAACTGAAACCATTTCCACTAGGATCAGGAACAAGACAAGGTGGCCCACTCTCACTACTATTATTGAACATAGTTTTGGAAGGTTTAGCCACAGCAATCAGAGAAGAAAAAGAAATAAAAGGAATCCAAATTGGAGAAGAAGAAGTAAAACTGTTGCTGTTTGCAGATGACATGATACTATACACAGAGAATCCTAAAGATGCTACCAGAAAACTACTAGAGCTAATCAATGAATTTGGTAAAGTAGCAGGATACAAAATTAATGCACAGAAATCTCTTGCATTCCTATACACGAATGATGAAAAATCTGAAAGAGAAAATAAGGAAGCACTCCCATTTACCATTGCAACAAAAAGAATAAAATACCTAGGAATAAATCTACCTAAGGAGACAAAAGACCTGTATGCAGAAAACTATAAGACACTGATGAAAGAAAGTAAAGAGATAGAGAGATATACCACGTTCTTGGATTGGATTAAGCAACATTGTGAAAATGACTATACTACCCAAAGCAATCTACAGATTCAATGCAATCCCAGCCAACTACCAATGGCATTTTTCACAGAACTAGAACAAAATTTTCACAATTTGTATGGAAACACAGAAGACCCTGAATAGCCAAAGCAATCCTGAGAAAGAAAAATGAAGCTGGAGGAATCAGGCTCCCCAGCTTCAGACTATACTACAAATCTACAGTAATCAATCAGTATGGTACTGGAACAAAAACAGAAATATAGATCAATGGAACAGGATAGAAAGCCCAGAGATAAACCCATGCACATATGGTCACCTTATCTTTGACAAAGGAGACAAGAATATACAATGGAGAGAAGACAGCCTCTTCAATAAGTGGTGCTGGGAAAACTGGGCAGCTACATGTAAAAGAATGAAATTAGAACAATCCCTAACACCATACACAAAAATAAACTCAAAATGGATTAAAGACCTAAATGTAAGGCCAGACACCATCAAACTCTTAGAGGAAAACATAGGCAGAACACTCTATGACATACATCGCAGCCCACCTCCTAGAGAAATGGAAATAAAAACAAAAATAAACAAATGGGACCTAATGAAACTTAAAAGCTTTTGTACAGCAAAGGAAACCATAAATAAGACAAAAAGACAACCCTCAAAATGGCACAAAATATTTACAAACAAAGCAATGGACAAAGGATTAATCTCCAAAATATACAAGCAGCTCATGCAACTCAATATCAAAGACACAGCCCAATCCAAAAATGGGCAGAAGACCTAAATAGACATTTCTCCAAAGAAGATATACAGATTGCCAACAAGCACATGAAAAGCTGCTC
>NC_041221.1:2172060-2178781 GCF_002837175.3 Physeter macrocephalus
AAAAAATCTACAAACAATAAATGCTGGAGAGGGTGTGGAGAAAAGGAACCCTCTTGCACTGTTGGTGGGAATGTAAATTGATACAGTCTCTATGAAGAACAGTATGGAAGTTCCTTAAAAAACTAAAAATTGAACTACAATATGATCCAGCAATCCCACTACTGGGCATATACCCTGAGAAAACTATAACTCAAAAAGAGTCATGTACCAAAGTGTTCATTGCAGCTCTATTTACAATAGCCAGGACATGGAAGCAACCTAAGTGTCCATCGACAGATGAATGGATGAAGAAGATGTGGCACATATATACACTACCAAACGTAAAATAGATAGCTAGTGGGAAGCAGTTGCATAGCACAGGGAGATCAATTCGGTGCTTTGTGACCACCTAGAGGGAGGGTGGGAGGGAGATTCAAGAGGGAGGAGATATGGGGATATATGTATAGCTGATTCACTTTGTCATACAGCAGAAACTAACACACCATTGTAAAACAATTATACTCCAGTAAAGATTTTTAAAAGGCAGGGAAATGGCATGAAAATGAAAAAAATCTATATTTAATCTAAAATATTCCAAATTTATTTGAAAGTTTACTGATTCCTACACCATACAAATAAATAAATGTAAACACATATCTAGAAGTACTCAAATATATGATTTCCTAGAATTTCCCAATATTTCATTCAAGATATACTACAAATACACTACTTATTTTTTTCAGAACTTACAAATATTTATTTTAACTGCAAGCAAATAACTCACTTATGGAAAATCACATTGTATTGCTGGTAAGAGTTCCAGTTGGTACAACAGCTTTGGGTTATGGCATGACCTCATAACATGGGACATGTGCAAACCCTGTAACTCAGAAATCCCCCTTCTATGCATATACCTAGAAAAACTTTCGCATCTATCCAACCATGAGTCATATACAAGAATGTTAATTGTGAGACTGTTTATAAAAAAAATATTGGAAATAAACCAAATGTCAATTAGCAGGAGAATGGATAAATGATGGTGTATTCTTAAAATGGAATGTAAAATATTAAAAAGAAAAAGCCATAGCTGCAAACCACAACATAGTTGAAGCTCAAATATATATTAAGCAGAAAACAGGAAGTCAGAAAATAAATCATACTTTATGATTTCATTTATCATAGTTCAAAACCAGACAAAACTAATAATACGTTTTAAGGTTGCAGGTAAATGTAGTATAACCCCAGAGGGAAGTAAGCCTTTGATTAACACAAAATTCAAGGTATAGTTTTTATCCCTGGAGAAGTTAAAAATGTGAAGAGAGCTTTTAAAAGGTATTGCTTAGATTAGATGATTAGATGAGTGATTATTTTATTACGTTATCTGTACCATAGCAATCTAAACTATAAATATGACATAATTCTTAGTATAACATCTTTTAAATATAGCTATATGTGTTAAGGACCTATTAATAATTTTAAGTGTTTGTTGAAAGGGCTCACAGGACTCAAAATGTTTATACTCATGGAACAACTTTAATATAGGTAAAGGGTACAGTACAGCAACAGTAGGGGAAGAATATGCATCAAAGGTGTCTAGAGACTCTAGTGTAGAATTCTTTGTCCTCCTTCCACTGGTTCTGTTCTGTTCTGTGTTCCACAGAACACATTGTGTCTGGATCTCAGACTGCTACTCCCTTACCTCAGTACCACAAAACCGAGTCTCAGCTTGTGGATGGGATATCATAGAGTGAACTGGTCACAGAGGCAAATTCCAACTCTCTGACCTTCCTTAACCATTAAAACCACATCTCCATGCCCACTGCCTCACCCCACCCTGCTCCCATGCCAGATTTCACCAAACCCAGACAAAAATCATAAATTCAATTATTATTACTAACTAATGCTAACAGACTAATACAACTCATAGAAAAATAAGAAACCTGTGGTTATAGAACATCATTTTTCTTGAAGAACAGATTCCATAGATTGCTCAAGAGTTGGTAGCTCTGGGTAAGTGTATGGGGTCAATCCAAACCAGGTAAGATTAATCCATGCTATGTAGTACATATTAGGGCATGTGTTCACCATTGGTATGGGAGTGTTGACTACATGTCAAAAATGTATTTCAATTTATATGAATAATTATTTACTGGCTTGTCTTTTTCCACACCCATAAAATCTTGACAGCTAAGCCACTTAACCCATACTTCTAGGCTTGGTATAGCTACTGATTTAGGGATCATCTCTATACCTAAGCAATAACAATATAGGGAGTATCGGCCTCCATCAGCCTCAGATCTGCCTATTTAACAACTTTGTTTTATTTTGACAATGACTACAATGAGTAATACCATTTATTAAGCATGTTTTGAATTAAGCATTAAGCTAAGCACTAAATATTTATTATCTCATTCAGTACACAAAACATGAAGTAATGAGGAAACTTGAGACTCAGAGCATTAAAATAACTTCCCCTAGGTTATATAACAAGCATAGCAGTTTGGAATGCTTTCAGCTGTAAGTATCAGAAACTTGATCACAATATATTAAATAAATTGTAGCTGATTTTTCTCTCATAATGAAAAGTAAATAGCCCTGGCCTAGTTTGCACAATAATGTCAGTACCAGATACTTCATGATGCTTTTGGTTTTTTCTTTATAGTTTCAAGACAGCTGCTACAGTGATTTGCATTATGTTTACACTTGACCAGGAAGAAAGGAGAAAGAGGCAATATCAGCAAAAAACATCCATTTTATCAGAAAAGGAAAATTTTCCACAGAAGTTTCCAACACATTCTACTTACGTCTCATGCGGGAAAAACAGTGACACGTGGTCACACTCAACTGCAAAAAAGACTAGGAGAGGCAAGGAAGAAAGGCGTTGAGGTTGGGCATTGGTTAGGTTAACAAGACTGTATGTTTACCAAGTGGCAAGGTCTGAAGTCAAAGATACCATGTTAAACAGACTCTCCCCCATTGTCTTCAAACTAAACTGATACCCTCACTCAAGCATCAGGTCCTGTTTTTGGTGTTTATCTTGCATATGAGTCCTTACCTAGATCCTCTACCAAGAACACTAATTTCTGCGACACTTTTCTATCATCCCTCATTCTTTCTGTTAATTGCTCCCTAAAGCAGATTAAACACCTTACTGGGCTTCTATGATATTCTATTATTTTGTACTGCTTACCAACCAACTGTGGCCCAATCCATCCTTCTACTTCATCTGGATTTGGCTGTCTGCTCCTTTCATTAGTCTACTTATTGCTCCCTGAATATATAACCTAGCTTTAATCTCTTTAGATTGTTCCATTCAGTATTCCTGAGATGGCTTTTCTTCTCCATCTGTAAATGTCCATCCACTGTTCAAACCACAGCACATTCTCATTATTGAAAATGTCTCTGAATGACACAGTCTACATGGATTTCTATATTTTCTGAGGTAAAGTAGAACTTACAGGATATATTCATTTGAAAAATGTCTTGCCTTATGAAATCTTTTGATATATTTGATATTTATCAAATATGTTGTTATTTAATTTTTTTATTTAAAAAATATTTGAAATATACAGAATAGTACAGACCATTAAAGAACAATCACTCCTATTGTCAGCGTCAAGAATTAACTTTTACTTTTTGTCTTTTTTTTTAAAATTTATTTATTTGTTTTTATTTTTGGCTGTGTTGGGTCTTTGTTATGTGTGTGGGCTTTCTTTAGTTGCAGCAAGTGGTGTGCGGGCTTCTCACTGTCGTGGCTTCTCTTGTTGCAGAGCACGGGCTCTAGAGCGCAGGTGCAGTAGTCGTGGCACACAGGCTTAGTTGCTCCGCGGCATGCGGGAATCTTCCCCGGCCAGGGATCGAACCCGTGTCCCCTGCATTGGCAGGCAGATTCCCACCCACTGCACCACCAGGGAAGCCCTCTTATTTTTCCCAGATACACTACTGGTATCTGGGAAACTCACTACTGGTGTTAGCATATATATAGTTAAGAATAAATAAATGATGTATATTATTCTTTAAGAATTAATAAATAAAATATTTAAAAATTCACCTTTGTCAATACGTCAATCCCACTCCATGTCCCCCATCTGTTCTAAGAGGTAATCCTTTCACAATTGCTGTGTGATTTTTTCCATTTTATTTTTTGTACATGTATCCATCTACATCCATGCACGTTCTATTGTACATATTTTTACATTAGAAATTACACAAATGGTATTATTTATTTCAACTTGTGTCTTTCATAAAAGGTTTTAGAAATAAATATATACACGTACACACAGAGATACATATATATGTACACATTGTAATTTAATGTATTCCAATTAGTCACTGTATAGTAATGCGTTGTATAAATATACCAATATTTACCCATTTATCTTCTATGAATGAATAAGTAAGTTTCCAGTTTTTCACCATAGAGACAACACTTGATCAGAATAGTACTATATCCAAAGTGTACCTGTGCAAAACATTCTTTAATGTGTATGAAAAAGCAGAATTGCTGGCTATTAGGAAATAAGCATTTTAATTTCATTAAATTAGTAACATGTTGCTCTTCATAGTATCTGTTTATTTCGTTGGTATATGAGTGTGTAAGGGTGCACTTTTTCTTACATCCTTGCCAATTTCAATAATGTTAGATTTTTATGAATTTTTCAGTGTGATGAGCAAAATATCATGTCATTGTTACACTAGTTGCTATGTGCCTGATTATCAGGGTTGTTGCTTTTCAAAAATAATTGGCATGAAACATGCAAAACTTCAATTCATAACATAAATTTCAAATATATCTATTACTAAAAATTATAATTGCTTCCAAACTTAAGTGGTATGTAAAAAATAAAACATTAATGATGAAGTTAAAAGTTCTTATTATCCCATCCCCAGTCCCCAGATGCACCCATTGTCACACTTTTTAAAATCTAGTTTGTTTCTGTTCTTTCAGTGTGTCTATATGTACCTATAAAGAGTATATAACGTAATATATGTTTTTAAATTTCCGTAATATAACTTTTCTAAAGCTTATTTCCTTAATTTTCTGCTTTCAAGATCGAAATATATGGAGATATCAGACATTCACTTTTCCTAGATAGTATCCCATTGTGTAAATAGAAAAACATTTATTTATCCATTCCACTGCTGATGGACATTGTGTCGCTCCAATTTCATGAATTACTAACAAGGACACCATAAACATTCTTGTACATGTATCATGCACATATGTGAGAGTTTCTATACAGGTTATAGTACTACAAATGGTCTTTCTGTACTTTCCGCTTTACTAAATATTGCCAAATTGCTATCAAATTCATTGTACAGTCATACTTCCCTTGTATTTTGTATGCATGGTCATTGTTTATTGAATGGCAGACTTTTGCAAATTTTACCATTTTGAGTGCTGGATATTTTTGTATGGCAACAGATATTCTTCAGCTTTGTTCTAGAGCACAGTTAAGTTATTTAAGAAACACTGTACTCTTTTTGAGTCTGGCTTTTAAGCTTTGTAAGGTGGGCTAGGGCTAATATTTCCCCAACTACTGAGACAACACCCTGCCGAGGCCTCTGCCCAGTGTTCCATTAATTACATTTTTTTTTCCCACTCTGGTTGTTCCCCCCATATTCTGATCTGCAAACCCTATCTGCCTTGACCTCCTTGAATTTCCAATCTCTTGCACTCCATCTGGTTACCTCTTACCTATGCTGATGCCTCTCCAAGCATAATCTGGGATAATCATTGGGCTTACCTTGCTTGTCCCCTCTCTCAGGGGTTACCATCCTTCATTATCTTGATAACCTATGTTTAGAAACCATTTTGTCATATATTTTGTTAAGTTTTTTAGTTGTTTCAGGAGGGAGAGTAAATCCAGTCTGAGTTGCTAAATCTTGGCTTTCAGTGGAATTCTAACTCAATTTTTAATATTGTATTATCCCTACATCCCTGGGATAATCAAATGTGACCACAATATAATTTTTTCTACATTGTTGTATTCACTTTGTTAATTGTTTAGTATTTTGCATCTTTATCCTTATGTAAGATAGTTTATAATATTTGCCTTGTGTTTTTCTTTCCCAGTTTTGCTATCAATAGTGTATTTCTCTCTTTCCAGTGTCTAAAGCAATTATTATTAGTTCAACTATCTCTTGCTCGAAGACTTAGTGAAACTCCCCAGTAAGAATTTTTTTGATTGGTGTATTTTAGATTCAGGAGATGTTTTATTATATATTTGATTTTCTACATTATTTTTGTTTTATGTAGGTTAACACATATATATGATATACATGGAATCAAAAAAAATGGTTCTGAAGAACCTAGGGGCAGGACAGGAATAAAGACGCAGACGTAGAGAATGGACTTGAAGACACGGCGAGGGGAAAGGTTAAGCTGGCACGAAGTGAGAGAGTAGCATGGACATATATACACTACCAAACGTAAAATAGATGAGATATTAAGAAATGGTGCATGATAAAATTTAGCACGTTTATCAAGAAGTTTTCTCAAAGAGGTTTTCTTTTCCCAATTCAGTCAACGTCTATTCCAGATAAGGAGAGGGCTTCCCTGGTGGTGCAGTGGTTGAGAGTCCGCCTGCCGATGCAGGGGACACGGGTTCATGCCCCGGTCTCCCACATGCTGCGGAGCAGCTGGGCCCATAAGCCATGGCCGCTGAGCCTGTGCATCCGGAGCCTGTGCTCCGCAACAGGAGAGGCCACAACAGTGAGAGGCCCGTGTACTGCAAAAAAA
>NC_041221.1:2178854-2307725 GCF_002837175.3 Physeter macrocephalus
CCGGGAGCCTGTGCCCCGCAACAGGAGAGGCCACAACAGTGAGAGGCCCGTGTACTGCAAAAAAAAAAAAAAAAAAAAAAAAAGATAAGGAGAGAAACAGCATTTCAAGGATGTTCTCAAAGCTAGATGAAAAATATCCAAAGACTCCAACTTATGGGAAGCCATTGACAGGGCCAACTCAATAGGAGATGGAACCTACTTCAAGGATATCAATAGTTTATAAATCCAAGACAATAGCAGGAGTAACCAGGGTTACTCTTTTTGCTGTAGGGGTTCAGAACTGACCTCCCCAAGATGTGTCACTTTGGCACGTGGATTATTTCAAGCTAAAGGCAAGGGAGACCCTGTGGGCTCAGGAGAAACTACTGCCTTCCCCTAAACCAGAAGTATTTAAATTGGGGATTTTCCCCAGCAAGAGTATTATTACCAGAGATAATTTTATCTAAGTGGTCCCATCTGTATGATGTGGCAAATATGTAATTACTAAACATCTGCTCTTGTTTTATCGTCCTGTGAATGAACCTCCTCTCCTTGGGCTCCCCGGGCCCCATTCCATTCCTTAGCTCAGGATGGCATATATACGTCGTTTAACCTTTCTGTCTAGGAACCTTTCATATATGTGGGGTCTCTGAACTTCTCATGTATGTGGGATTCTAGTACATATGAAATGAAATTTGATTTTCTCCTAGGCATCTGTCTCATGTCAATTCAATTCTTAGACCAGCCAGAAGAGCCTAGAAGGGTAAAGTTTTCTTCCTCCCCAACACTGCCAAGGAAAACGTATCCAGTGTGTGATCATTTGCCAGTCTCAAAATGGTCTCATCAGTCATTTCAAATTACACCTGTACCCAGGGAACTAGTCTGAAAAATATTTATGGGCTTTTCTCCTTTCCCTTCCCCACTTCCTACCTTTGAAGGCTGTGCGGGGACATGATGACCAGCACAGCAGCAGCTGTGTTGTAACCATCACAGGATATGTTTGAAATGAAAAGCTACCAGGTTAAGCCTGGTGGATTCACAGCTAGAAAGAAGCTGGGTCCCTGATGTGTTGCTGAGCAGGTAAAACAACCCTGAGAACCACTTGTCTCCAGACTTCTTGTTAATTAGACAATGAATGTCTTGTGATTTAAGCCAGTAGTTCTGAAAGTCAGGCACCTGGATCAGCATCACCTGGGAGCTTATTAGAAATGCAAATCCTTGGGCACCACCCCAGACCTACGGAATGAGAGATTCCTGGGATAGAGCCCAGCAATCTGTGTTTAACAAGTCCTCCAGGTGAGTCTGATGCAAGGAAAGTTGGAAACCACTAGTTTAAGTCATTGTTAGTATGTTTTCTGTTATTTGCAGCCAAAAGCATTCCTGATTAATACAAGCAACTGTATCAAATCTCAGTGTGTTACCTCTCTGTGACTCATTTGCAAAATTTTTCTTCTGTAATATTTACAGAATTATTATTTACAGAATTTTTATTCTAACAATGCTTATCACACTCTTGTAGGGTCACAATTTACTCACACTGAATGTAAAACTTCAGAGAAAATGAATTAACTATTTCTTTACTAATAGTTCTATATCCCTTACCGCTAAATGGTGTTGATGTGCCCAAATCAGAACAGCCAATCTGCATTTTGATCTCTCCTGGTTGAAATGTTCTCTTTTCAGTTTATTCCATTCAAGGTCAAATCCCTATCAAAGCTTCGGTTTAAATAGCATCATCTGGATCGCTCAGCCTCTTAAGCTGTGCTGCCCAGTTTCTCGGCATTCTTCTCCTGAAGGTGGGTGGCTCATGTGATGTTCTGACAATGGGCTGAAGGAGTGTTTTGGCTCCTACGGTCTCTGGGCCAATGTCCCTCGTCCACTGGTTATGCTCCTCTTCCTGGCATCTGTGGCTGGATTTGGTGGCTGGTGAGACCCAAGGTCTTATTCCTCTTGCTGTGTCCAGTGCCTTGTGGTACTGACTTCCTGAGATCCTGGAGTGTCCGCCGTGCCCTCCATATAGTGGCTGGCCTTGCTCATAGTGTGACATCGCTCCACCCCACCTGGCTGACAAACAAGAGATCCTGTGTCTTGTTCATGCCACGAATGCTTCAAGAAAATGAAATTCTATCTGCATCTTGTTCTGAGCTATAAAATTCACTTTGCTAGTCTATTCCAGGGTTGGTGAAGGAGAAAACTCTGAAATAATCTCATTCTAGAGTTTTTAGAGTTCTTCACTTATCTAACTGGCCAAAGACCCTACATCAGTGGTTCCAAACCTAGGGTGATTTTGCTTCCTAGGGGACATTTGGCAACGTCCAGAAACATTTTTTTTTCTTTGGCCACACCGCACAGCGTGTGGGATCTTAGTTCCCTGACCAGGGATCGAACTGGTGCCCCCTGCATTGGGAGAGCAGATTCTTAACCACTGGACCGCCAGGGAAGTCCCTGGAAACATTTTTGGCATCACAGCTTGGGGAGTGGTAATCGTTGCTACTGATATCTACAGGGTAGAGGCTGGGGACGCTACTAAACATTCCGTAATATTGCAGCAGGCAGCACCCAAGGTTCCCATCTGCCCTGCATAATCCCCTCCCCTTAAGTATGGAGACAATCTGTGAATACGATGGGATATTGATTCTGCAATTATACTACTTTATGTAGCAAAGGGAATTTTGCAGCTGTGACTAAGACCCCTAATCACTTGACTTTTAATTAAGCAAAAGGGAGAATATCCTGTGTGGGACTCACCTAATTAGGTGAGCCTTAAAAGAGACAAGGAGCCCCAGCAGACATGCTTCTATTGGCCTTGATGAAGCAAACAGCCATGTTAAGAACCTCCTATGGGAGGGGCCTCTAGGAGCTGAGAGCAGCCCCCATTCAGGGCCAGGAAGAAAACGGAGAGGCCTGTCCTACAACAGTAAGGAAGAGGACCCCAAGCCTCAGACGAGCAGCAAGCAAAAGCAACACCTTGATTTCAGCCTGTGAGACCCTGAGCAGAGAACCGAGCTATGCTTCCTGCAATCTTCTGACCCATGGAAACTGTGAGGTAATAAATGCATGTGGTTTTAAGCCACTAGGTTTATGCTAACTTGTTATGCAGCAATAGAAAACTAACACAAATACACAGGACAGCCTCCACAAAACAAAGAATATATCCAGTCCAAAATGTCACCGGTGCCACTACTGAGAAACCACGCCCTACAGGGAAAATATGTTCTCCATGCCTCTTCCCCCCCCCAAATTCCTAAGGAATAGAAGGAGAAAACGTGCAGGCATTTCACTTTCTCAGGTTGTACCCCACATTTTATTTTATTCCAAGCCAGCAAATCATATAACGATGTACAAGGAGTGTGGGTGGGGGGGAGCGGTTATCCAGGGGGCTCTGGAAAAGACTGGAATCTCCTGGAGGGGTGATATTCAAGGAGATGAGGCAGCTGTGGGATCTGGAAGAGGTCAGAGAGGTCATACAGGAGTTAGTATTAAGCTTTGCCGTGCGAGGTACAATGAAGCACATCTTCTTAACCCCTGTGATGTTTTCAGCAAATTCTTTCCTCCTTGCTAACACTGTGTGAAGTCAGATTTGCTTTGGGGTGTGTAACAACGTACTGAAAATGCCAGAGTCCTTCCTTGTCATGAGAATGAGGGTGAGAGCAGAGACCTTCCCTGACCACATCTCATAGAAGTCTCCAAAAACCTGTTGGCATAGGCATTATTATGCCAATTATTATCATTTTTATGGATGAGGACGTTGACACTAACAGATGTTGGGCAATTTTTTAAAAGTAATTCAGCTAATAATCAGCTGAATAAAGATGCCCAGCAGTGGCTCCTCCTATATTTTGGAGATCTCAGGATTCTCAGCACTCTATTACCACGTCTTCATTACGTCCATAAAGATTCCTATATAGGAGGGGTACTCAATACTTGTTACATTAGAAAGACCCAGGGATCTTTTAACGAAAGGCTGAAGGCCCTGTTCTTCCTCCTGTTCCTCCATCCCCACCCCCTGACCCCAGAGAATCTAATCTCATTGCACCAGGATGTGGCCGCAGGACTGGCATTTTGTACGAGCTCCTGGTTCCTGCGTGATTCTAATGTGCACTCAGGGTTAAGAATCATTACTCTTAAAATGCAATTCCCGGGCTTCCCTGGTGGCGCAGTGGTTGCGCGTCCGCCTGCCGATGCAGGGGAACCGCGTTCGCGCCCCGGTCTGGCAGGAACCCACGTGCCGCAGAGCGGCTGGGCCCGTGAGCCATGGCCGCTGAGCCTGCGCGTCCGGAGCCTGTGCTCTGCAACGGGAGAGGCCACAACAGTGAGAGGCCCGCGTAACGCAAAAAAAAAAAAAAAAAAAAAGCCAAACAAAAATACGTTCATCTCAAATAACCAACAACACATCCTTTTTCATGGAATCATACTTATAAAGCTGAGCGCACTGCCTGTCCAAATGAAAACACCTGCAGCCCGCCTGCAATGAACCTGGAATCTTGTCTCCGCCCCTGCCACAGTGCGGTGTGTGAGCCCCACAAACCTGCAGAAGAATCTTCCCATCCGGGATCTGTCCCAGATAGAAAGCATCGCAGGCCGTAGTTATCAAAACCTGTAGCAACCCATGCCTCCCAACTCTGACTTCACACTTACGGGTAAGGTTCTATATGGCGTTATCTGCATCTGGAATTTTTATGGGACATAAGGAGACAAGGGAGGCGGGCGTAATCACAGCAGTGATAGTAGCTAATATTCACGACACCCTAACAGTATGTCACACTCTGCACTCAACTCCTCATGCATCTGTCATTTAATCTTTGCCAACAGCCCCGTGAAGTGCATGATAAGGAAACTGAGACCAGAAGAGGATCATAACATTTCCAGGGTTACAGAGCATGTAAGTAGCAGAGCTGAGATTTCAATTCAGATTACCTGGTCCTGGACCCCTTACCTCATACTCCTTCCTGGGTAAAAGGGGAGTGTGCATGGTACAGAAACTTGCAACGGCTCAGTCAGTACTTCCAGCAAGCGTACTTCAGGCAAGTGAGATCTGACTTCACATTATACCTAAGAAAAACATGCCCATGAAAAAGTTTTCCATTAAAAAAAAAATAAGTATTAGTCTAATTGGTGGAAACACAAGTTCTGTGCCGGTCTGATAATAATTGGGGCTCATGCTGGACCTTAAGAAGAGGAAGAGTGGTTACCCTCTACCTGGCTTTCAGGGCCTCCTAGGCTAGACCCATCCTTCCTCATTTCTCTTTGTCTCCTGTGCCTCCACACCTACTTTGCCCACGTCCTCCTACTAATTTACTCCCCACCTTGTTGTTTGGTCTTCTTTTCCATCTTTTCCAAATCTGATCATCACTCTCTTTAGGATATATCTGTGACTTCACATTACTCTTAGGACAGAGGTTCCCAAATTTCTCAACTCACAGTGACTGTGCATCTCAGTAATTTCTTCCCAGGACCCCAGTGGGAACCTGCTGTACAGCGCAGGGAGCTCAGTTCAGTGCTCTGTGGTGACCTAGATGGTGGGATGGGGGCGGGGGGAGGTCCAAGAGGGAGGGGATATATGTATACGTATAGCTGATCCATTTCGTCGTACAGCAGAAACTAACACAACTTTGTAAAGCAGCTATACGCCAATTTTTTAAAAAAAGAATACCTAGGTGTCCCATTTACTAAGTAATTAGGTACAAATCTTAGTAGTAGCAGTAGTTCCCATGGTGTCCAACAGATGGTGCTATTTCCCTCAAATTTAAAACATTGCATGATGCTCCCATCAGCTTACCTTGGCCCCGCGGGGCACCCTCAGCACGCAGTTTGGGAAACTTAGCCCACTGGAATTCACACTACTGGCCTTACGGTAGCCATCTATGTTCTGCAAATTCTCCCCCACTCACCTGCCTGGCTTCATGTTTTCGGCTCCCCCTCACCTCTCAGGTTCAGACATTTTCTAAGGCTCCTCATACACACCACCTTCTACCTGAATGACTCTACCCATTCCATCCAGCGAATCTTTTGATTAAGTGAGGCTTGCTTAACCCTAATTCATCAGCTCCACCAGAATTTCCTGGAGAACCCCCATGACTGGTCAATCGCTATCATCACATGCCCTCCCACCACCTTAAAATTGCATGTGTGCGTGTTTTGTTAATAACTCTCTGACTCGTGTCTGTCTAAAAGCTCCGTGAGGTCAGGGACTCCATCCCAACCATTACCAGCAAAGCATCCAGCAGCTCTTGTCATGAGTCCAACAATAGATATACAAAGCATCATTGTTGAATGAATGAATGAAGGAATCTCCACTTCCCTGGACAGCCAGCCTCCTCAAGTGCTGTGATGATCATTACTTCTTCTGGACTTTTACTCACATATGCAACAATAATGCCTTTCCCTTTCTTTGACCACCTCTCCCAATCATACCCAACTTTTAAGGCTTGGTTTAAATACTATTCCATCTGTGTAGCCCCGCAAGACAACATGATGGGCTTCTCAGAACACCCATTCTACCTGCATGCCATACCCTGATCTTATGCAACCTCCTGTCCTCAAAAAACTTAGCAACTTTCTTGAACAAAAGGGGACTACTTCAAAGCCTCACATTCTGTAGGGGTGCAGTTAACACCTGTGGGTCCATTATTCCAGGTCTTTTTCTTGAGGAAGAAGATGGAGCAATGTGGGTTAATGTGTCTTCACTATATGAATGAAAATGTCTCACCTCATTCTCCTCCCTATCCTGGGGTGACTCCCAGCTTCCCTCTACTGTCCTCAATAGTCTCCGCTAGAAACCAGGATAGGAAAGCCCAAAGATTCCACACTGAAAGCCCACGAAGACCCTTAATATCATCACCTTCAAGCCTTGTAACAAACCTATAAAATCCCCAAAGCAAGTATTATCATCTCAGTTTTACAAAAGAGAAAATATGGACTCAAGTAGATAAAAGGATGAGCCTAAAAGATCATAGATGTTTGTGATAAATTATTGTTCAGAGATATTTACCCCATCCCCCAACCCACTTTATTTCCCAACCCCTGGGTTTAGGTCAACCTTGTAACTTTCTCTGGCTAAGACAGAAATGATGCTCTGTGAGTTCCAGGTGTTAAACAGCAGTGTATATTTCCACTTGCTCTCTTGCTCTTCCACCAATAGCTAGCCAATATATATTTCTTAAAAGAATGAATGAATGACTTGACTAAGATCAGACAGCTAGCAATTCACACTTGGAAGATTTTCTGAATCCTTGTCTCTTGCTTGTTTGACTCCTCATGTTTCTCTCAAGCTGGAGAAGAATGAGAAGGCTTAAGAGAGAATATTAAAGAATTCAAAAGTTAGAAAATAGAGATGAGAGGCAAAAAGTGTAGTAAAGGAAATAAAACTAGTTATCTAGACAAAAGAAATTATGCAGCTCTCCAGGCTCCGATGTGCAAATGATGCCTGATGTCATCAGTTGTTCTTCAGTCCCTGAAACAAAATAGATTTAATCTGAACAGGAAGGACTTGGGTTAGATCTGAAAGAGAATTTCCAAACTGCAGGAGTTTTAAGCTTGAAACCATGCCTCCAACGGTATCGGAGAAATCTATAGCAGTTTCCTACAGATTTTTTCAAAGAAATACTCATCTTTCCAGAAAGTTTTAGGTTGGTGGTCCCTGAATATAGACATGCAGACAGGGGTTAGGCTAGCTCTCTAGCTTCTTAAAAAAACACAGATTTCTGGACCCAACCACTCAAGATTCGAACTCGGTAGATGGGACTAAGGTCCAGGAATCTGTGTTTTTGAAAGCTCCCACAGAGTTCTGCCATGCAGCCAGGTTTGGGAACTTCCGGTTTACATGGGAGGGACTTGACCGCATGAGCTTTAGCAGTACCTTCAGTGCAATTTCCTGTTTCTCTCAACATATCGTGTGAACTCTAGTGTCTATTAAGCTACCTGTGACAGATGGAAGGACGTTTTCAGAGGAAAAGACAATGAAACAATTTTACTCAAATATGTTTTACAAATTTGTAATGTAAATTGTTATGATTTCTGCAAACATCCCATTAATTTCTGAAGTGTCCAACTTTTCCAAGGTTGAGTATGCACTGCAAGATCGTTTTGCCTCAGATTAGATTTAGTTAACAGGATGCAGTTTATCTCAGCTGAGGTTCCTATCCTTGTGTTTTACACTTGAGTAAGTTTTCTTTTTGTTGTTGTTACCACTCGGTTGCATTCTTCCCTAAATTAATGAATATGAATCATTGGCTCAAAGGAATTTCCTTTAAGTATAAAAGCAAATATTTTTAAAGTAACATGAATGGTAGAATTCAAAATAATGTAAATATAAACAGACCTTAACATCAATATGGAATTTAAATGTGTAGGTACTAAGATAAGTGAATCTGTGCATATGATTATTTTATACTAGAGCAAAAAAAGAAAAGGATGACTATAAGGTCAATAACAAATATTTGATTACTGGATTTTGTTGGACTGGCAATCTATCACCCTAGTGAGTCGTCTACTATGAAATTTTGTCAAGTAATAGTCTGGAAAAATCAAAAATTTTCCATAAATTTTAAAGCAAGTCCAATAAAATCTGTTTGCTATAGAGACTTCACCTACACACTAGCCAATATACAGCTTCTAATTCATTGTGAATTAACTGTTAGAGATAATCCATTTTAATTTACATCATAGATGAGAAGCAGAAAAGTTAAATGACTTAAAAGCAAAGAACCAATAATTGCTATAGTCAGGACTAGAACTCAGATCTCCTGGTTTGGTGTGTGTGAGTGTGTGTGTGTGCGCGTGTTGGACATGTAGTCAAACATTCCCAAGTCTGTCTGCTCACATTATGTAACAGTTCTCATATCATTTCCACTCCATGATATCATCATGTATCTCATATTCCTGCCCAAATGAACGTAGGGTCATCTACTGGTAAAGACAGTGGTTGGCAAACACAGGGCATGTTGAAGACAGGAGACAGTCTTCATATAAACCCTCTGGCATCCAGCTTGCCTTCCACCCCTCCTCTAAAAGGTGATTTCTTGTTTCTCCTGGAAAAGCTTTCTGTGTACCATTAGCCATTTGAGAACCCCCTGGCATCCTATCTTCAAATTTACGTTTGGCAATTCTGTGCCCTGTATTAAGCCAAACCTACTTCAAAAATACCACCCTAGGGCTTTTGCGAGCAAGTTCCAAGTCACGTCAAATGCTTTGTACGTGTGTACTTTCCCCTGTGAACTGCTGGGATAATCACCTAGGAGATGGAAATTAGCTCATTAGCTTTGATATTCAGCAGTTAGCATTAGCAGCCATGGCTGATAGTATATTACATTCCAGATAGATCAGGTAGGGGCCTCTGTGTCATGGAACAAATATCATGGAACCCTAGATGAAATGACTATTCGACAACACGTTAAATCTGGTGGCAGTTTATATGCCTAGGGAGTGAACTCTGCCCTAGTGCAACCAAGCAGATCATTCCATTTCCTCAAATCCATAAATTCTAATGCTTCCCTTTTTATTAAACTTTCTTGAACTCATACCACTTCACCCAGTCATAAAAATAAGGTATCGGGTTGGCCAAAAAGTTCGTTTGGTTTTTTCATAACATCTTACTGAAAAATCCGAACAAACTTTTTGGCCAGGCCAATATTTTTTCCCTCATTCACAAATCTCAACACATTTTTTTGTTACCTGGGATATGCCTCAACTGAAATCCTCTCTTATTATAGTTAGATGTATTTTTTTTTTTAGTAGAGTAACAACTTCATCCAAGAAACCTGAGGTTTAGTTCAAAAAAAATTATTTGATCTGGGTGAATAATTCTATTTAATAAAACTTAGGTAATTTTCTCCTATATGGTACATACTCTGTACATACTTTTCTTCATATATAAGGATACCACATTTGGTTACCTGGTTTCCCATTTTATAGCTGATTAGAAGCATGAAAAAATAGGTTGAGGGGATAAGAGCTGAATGAAGCAGACATACTTGGAGCAATGAACAATCCGACATCAAGGGAGACAAGAAAAAATTAAAACAAAAGATGATGAGAATCAAAAGCATAACTCACTGTACCTTTTAGTCTAATGCCAAGTAACCCAATATTCTTTGGTGGCCCTGAAGGCACTAGACTTTATATAATACCAAATAATTTATGTGCTTTATAATAGCCTGTGTAAAGGTGATCATCATATAGCATTCATATAAAGAAAAAATGTTGGGCTTCCCTGGTGGCGCAGTGGTTGAGAATCCACCTGCCGCTGCAGGGGACACGGGTTCGTGCCCTGGTCCGGGAAGATCCCACATGCCGTGGGGCGGCTGGGCCCGTGGGCCATGGCCACTGGGCCTGCGCGTCCGGAGCCTGTGCTCTGCAACGGGAGAGGCCACAACAGTGAGAGGCCCACGTACCACAAAAAAAAAAAAAAGAGAAAAAAAATGTTGAAATAGGCTTATCATCAAACAGTGGAAAAATATTAGGTAAATTATAAATTTCCATGCAATTGAATATTCTACAATCTTTGTGGAAAAATATTAGGTAAATTATAAATTTCCATGCAATTGAATATTCTACAATCTTTAAGTGGTGTTAACAAAGAAATTTTTAAAAGATAATCATAAAAGCATTCTGAAAAAAGTTGAAACCATGTTCTATATGTTCTGTTCAACAAAGCTGAGAAGTTCAATACATTCAAAGACACTGTTCAAGATGGTTAAAATTAAAAGATGTGATAATTAAAGAAATAAAATTTGATTCTTGAGAAAATTCAGTTATGTGTAATACTTCAGTTTTTCAAGATACAGGATAAATAATGCTGTCCTAGGAAGTGGACCAATCACAAAGTGACTTGCTTTGAAATCATTTCCCAAGCTTTCTTAAATTTATTCTAATAAAACAATCACTATCTTAATCCTAAATAGTCCATAGAGTACTTATAGCAGTCACAGCAAAGATGGCTTTTCCCTTAGAAAGACATAAGAAATATTGAAAATAAAATTTCAAAAAAGCTACTGGTATCTTCAACCACAGGTAAGAACCAGAAACACTTTGCTTCACACGGTATGGAAAAGTTTAGAAGTCACAGGCAGGCATTTATAACCACAGCCACATATTGTTCATCTGAGATGGAGGGACTGTATGACCTCAAGTGTCCCCTCCAGCTCTTACTGTCTATGATTCTAAGTGTCCCACACAAGGGCAAGCCTACTTGGGGAAGTTCCTCAACATATACAATACGAAGGAACTCTGCTATACCTCTATTACATCTACTCTGCACTAATTTATCTTCTGACATTTATTTCTTTGACATTCTAGAAGTTTCAACTTTCTAGTCACTGTTTATTTTCCCCTTTCACAAGCCTACATATTCTAAATGTCTCTTATTGCCTCGGTTTCTAGCTATGGTTTTTCCCACTTACAATTATCAATGGTCAAATGTTTTGTTGCATTATCTCATTTTGTCCTGTACAGAATTTATAATGTCTAGTCCTTCACGTCACATATTTTAGAAATAAGAATTATATTACACAAACACACTTGTTATTCTAACTATCCTACATTTACTTCTATTATTTACCCAAGAGTTATATCCTAAGTATTTTAAATTGGTACGTCTCAGGCACCAACCAATCAGAATAGAAGTCAACTCAATTCCAGTGGATACAGACTGTGAATAATTCTTATGCCTATACCAGTGCATGACAGCTGAGTGTGAGCCCCAAGTCAATCCCAAAATGCTCTGAAATATTACAGTTCCACTTTTTCCTCTATCTCTTTTGGGCAAATTAATCCTGGTGAGTTCTCTTTTATTTTTCCCTAATCCATACCTATTTTTCTCTAGTTTCAGTACTGCACCTTAAGCAACACTTTACAACGGTCTGTATCTATAAGATGCTAATCACAATTATTTGCCAACTAATTAGATGACCTAGATGAAATAGACAAGTGCCCAGACAGATACAAAATATCAAAACTGACTCCAAAATAAATAGAAAATCTGAATAAGCACATAAAAAGTAATTTAATTAGTAATAAAAATAACTCCCAGGAAAGCCAAGCCTCAGATGGCCTCACTAGTGAATTCTACCAAATGTTTAAGAATTAACACCAATCCTTCACAAATTCTTACAAATAATAAAAAAGGAGGGAACACTTACCAATGCATTGGATAATATCATATCCTTTGACCTTGCTCATGGTGGCTTTGCCAGGCAATAATCTCTTATATATTTATGAAACTAAATTTAACCAGTACTTGTTATGGCCTAAGGGCTTTGTAACATACCTAAAAGGGCCATTCACACTCTGAAATTATTAAAATATAAATGGATAGTGTGGAAGAGACTGCTTTGATGTCCACTGAACTCTGTTTTGTTTTACTTTCAAAGTGAAAGAATTGAAGTCTCAGACTATACCAGTTGTAAACTTCAAACCACAAAATTATGTGAGGCTGACACCTACAGTTTCAATTTCTCACCAAGAGCCCAGCAAGAAAAGGAAAAATGCTTTGTGTTCTCTCTATTCCAGTGGGCAGTTTATTTTCTAATCTACAGATGGGTGCCACTCTTCAAGCGTCCAATTTAAGGCAAATGTGTAAGTTCTGTGACCCACCTCTCACAAGGACAAGACTTATCCTCTTCCACCTCACAGATGCTAAAATCCAAGCCCTCACATCAAGACTGACAGCCCAGCTCAGCCAGCCATCAACTCACATGCTTTCTGCTCTCATTTTTATTTCTGGCTTACTTTCCAAAGCCTGGAATTTTCTTTTCTTTTCTCAGCTATACATTTAGAATAATGTGTGTTAGATGTTACTCCACATTTCTGAGTGTGCAGAATTTTAGGTCTTTTACTTTGCCACATTTCCTGAACCAGAAACCCATTCTTCAATTTTTTAAGGGTTTCACTGACAGTCACTACGGGAAAGCAGACAGAGATTACTAAAAGAGATGAGAAACCACAAAAATTCTGGAAATCTTACAAAGTTGTTAATGCTACAAACTGCAAAAAGGCAGCTTCTGACACTTTTTAAAAAAAATTGGTCTCAGAAGCTCAAGTGTCCACTGCTCATTTTTCCTAAGAAAGGAGGTCATGTAAGCTTCCTAATTACTGACTCTTCCACTTTCTGCAAGTCAGGTCAACTCTTTCCTCCATAATGACCCCTCTGTAGCATAGAAATTTTATTCCATGAGTATGAACCATGGAAAGCCCTCTGGTTTACAACGGGTAATTACCACTCCAGGAATCTCTTGACAGCCAATTCCCATATTAAGCAAAACTCTATTTCCAAATAGGAGAGATGACTTCCTGGTACAATTTTAGAGCTCCTTCTCTAAGGTAGAACTCTGTGGAATTCCAGAATGTTGTAGGGGAATCAAAGACGCAATGTCTAATGGGATTTTGTGTAATATGTGGAAACTGCTTATACTAAAAAGTTAATTATTATTTACTTGAAATTCAAAATTAACTGGGTGTCCTATATTTTTATTTGCTAAATCTGACAGCCCTACTCTACAGCAGTGCAGGGATCTTTTTCTGTGGCTCGTGGCCCTGTGAGTTTCTGGGGTAACTTCGGAGAAAACAAAGACTGGTTTGGATAGTGGAATCCTATAAAATCCTAGTACCTGCAACTTCACAGGAGCTCAGACATGACTATATTCCAATGGATAGCTTCACCAAAGATTATCAGAAAGGAAGACAAAACTGTTTTCCAGTACCTTTCACAATTTCCCCCAGATTCAAGTCGTAACACCACTTAATTCACATCACTGAAGGTAACAAGCGGTGGGGTGGGGTGGCTGGAGTGAGTATATCAGGTTATCACTGCAGGTTTCTTTTAATCCAAAGACTGTTTTCCTAGAAGATCCATTCCTACATTTTCCTTACAAACTTTCAGCATCTCCTACCACTGATCAAATGCACTGAAGGATTTAGACCCTGCTAAATCCTTTGGTACTTGGATCCCTTCTCCCTGACTGACATCAGTAGAGCAGCCAGATGCCCAGAATTATGAAATCCTGCCTGTTGCCTGGGGAAATGGTGAAACATTCGGAGGCAGAAGCAGTTTCTGACTTTTTCAAGTGACTCTAGTTATGAAAGTCTGGCTATTAAATCTATTTCAAAGCAGGTAGAAGGTCATAATGTTAGTTTAAACTCTGGGGAAGACAGCGACAGCCATGGTATCATGTGCCCATCTGCTGATTCCAAAGCAATTTTAACATTTCCTATCACTCAGCTTTCATCTCTAGACTCCAATTCAAAATAGGCCTCCCACTTCTCATTAAAGCCCCCCTAATAATCCTAGCCTTGAAACGTTTATAAATCAGTAGGAATTAATCAGAATGTTCTTCCTTAAAACAATATTAAACCAATAGAGGAGTCAAAATATGCGTAGCCCATGGGCCAAATCCCACACAGACATGCTGAGAGGTATGGAACGGAGAGACAGAGCTTGATTTCATTTCCACTGTGTGTCTTTAGATGAAGCAGGTACACTCCAGAAACTCAGAGAGTCTACCTCTCCCGATTGTCTTATATTGACCCATCCCATAGTTTATGGCTCTTGTCTGTCCCGGAAGAGAGTTCATCCAATGTGTTCAAGGAACATCCCATGTGCCAATCAGCTGTTTTCAAATGCGGGTTTTTTTTTTTGTTTTTTTTTGTTTTTTTTTTTTTTTGTGGTATGCGGGCTTCCCTCTGTTGCGGCCTCTCCCGTTGCGGAGCACACAAATCATAGAAATCATAGAAACAATATAAAGCTATGTATTTGTATGAATTTCATGTAAATTTCTCATTTCCTGGGTCTTTTCTTTCTGTTGCCTGGACACAGCTTCTCACATACCTGTATGCCTTTGCACGCAATTTTCACCTTTTCTACAATGATTTCCTCCAATCCTATTCGCACCCTAGCCTCCCTGCCATGTTCTACTCATTTTCAAGTCACAGCTCAAACATTGCTTCACCGTGGAATGCTTCCTGCTGCCCCAGGGCAGCCTTAAATGCTTCCTCCACTACAACTTATACATCCTTTCATGTCAGCCTTTCTTACTACAGTATTTGTTTGTATTTAAATTCCCAGAGATTAGAGATACTGTGGTCTATATCGAATTCTCCTGTACCTAGCACAGTAGCTGCCCCATTGTAGGTTTTAAATATTTGTTCAGTGAATTAATGAATAAATGAAGGAATGTAATTTAATTGAATCGTAGTGTGCCTGAGACTAAAGTCACAACCTCGACATTCATATGAACAAATAAGTGTCATTTTCCTTAACAGCAGCATCTTCACCCTTGACCAGTCTAATGCCCTAATCACTTTTATAAGACAAGTCAAATTTCATATGGAATGACTCTCTGTCATTCCTTCACCACTACCCAGAGAAGGCACTGCTACTAGGGACTGATGGTGGCATTATCTCTGAGTTTAAATGACAACATATTTTCTTGATGTTGAAACATCCATTACCCTAGGTTTGCTATGGCTGTCTAAACATTTACACTCAATTGCTGGTGTGTGCTCACCCATTTCTTATTGCATTCTATGGCACAGAAGGAAAAGAACGTCACTTTTTAAAAATCTTTCTCCTTTCTGGAGGTGAGAAGTTTGTCTTTGTCACAGATGTAAGATGGTGTGAAATCAAAATGAAACTTTTCAGATTTCCATCCTGTGAGTCAAATAGCATTTCCACAGTGTTTTACCTTAGAGAACTCAAACTTTCTACAGAAAAGGGTTTTTTTTACATAATAGCCATTGATTCGAAGTTTGGTGGCCTGACCGCAAAGTCACCCTGCCAAAGCGAAGTCACGTTGTATTAGTCTGTAGCCTTCAATGCCTGGAATTGTGGTCTGTGGACCAAGAGCAACAGTATCTCCTCGGACCATACAAGAAATGCAGAATGTAGGGTCCCAGCCCAGAACTAATCAATCAGATCTGCACTTTAACAAAATCCCCTGGTTATTCAAATACATATTACATTTTGGAAAAAACACTGCTCTGGAATCTCCATTCTAAAGCACAGGCTTCCTCCTCGACTTTTGATACGTGTTCATTAGGTGCAAATCTGAATATTTGCCATGTTCCTTCCCTCCAGCTAATGGGTCAGAATTGATTTTTTTATAGTATGTATCCATTAGGAAGCTTTTATCTGCAAGTAAACCCAAACAAGGACATGCACAGGTGTCCACACATGCACAAGTTCAAAGTGACTTAAGAGGAGTCATTATCTCATGTAACAGAAGGTCCTGAGATGAGAAGGTTGCAGGGTTAGTCAATTAGGCATCCTAGTGAGCTCATCAAGTTCCCAGTGTCCCTTCTATCTTTCCTCTCAGCCACCCTTCACGTGGTCTACTCGGATTAATTTCCTTTCTTATCCCAAGATGGCTGCCACAGTTCCAAGCATCACATGCAGAAACAAAAATAGCAGCAGCAGAAAATAATTTTTCCTCGTGATCACCTGTTTTTGAGTCTGAAGAAAACATTTTTTTTCAGAATCCCCTCCACAGACATCCCCTTGTATCACATCAGCCAGAATTATATCACATGACCGTGTCTGAGCCAATCACTGGCAAGGAGTACAGATCCTCCTTGGTTGGCTTAAACCAATCATTATTCATTCCTTGTGGTTCATCCTTTTTTTTTATATAAATTTTATTTTATTTTATTTATTTATTATTTTTGGCTACATTGGGTCTTCCTTGCTGTGCCTGGGCTTTCTCTAGTTGTGGTGAGCGGGGGCTACTCTTCGTTGCGGTGCGTGGGCTTCTCATTGCAGTAGCTTCTCATTGCAGAGCACGGGCTCTAGGCGCGCGGGCTCAGTAGTTGTGGCTCTTGGGCTCTAGAGCGCAGACTCAGTAGTTGTGACGCACAGGCTTAGTTGCTCCGCGGCATGTGGGATCTTCCCGGACCAGAGCTCAAACCTGTGTCCCCTGCACTGGCAGGTGGATTCTTAATCACTGCGCCACCAGGAAAGCCGTTTTGTGGTTCATTCTAAGGTTTGCTCTCCTAAAGCACTAAAGAGTGAAACTTGTGTAAAATAGTGTTTGGTTAGCAACGGAGAAGGTGGGCAAGAAGTGGGGGGTGATTTGAGGTGGAGGTAGTAATGGGACTTACAAAAAAGAATATTCCTAAATATAAGCCATATAAACAAAAGGAAATTTATCTTTTTTGACTAAGGACATTGCTTACAAGAGGCATGTGATAGAAATCAACATTGGATCTTAGTCCCCAAGTAACTACCAGAGTCTCCCTGAGCCCTCCCTCTTATCTGTGCCTGCCTTGCAGTGGTCAAAGACCTCCACCCTCTATGTGGAGCACAGCCAGGAAGTGGACTCAGAAGCTGGTGCTCTGCTGCTGTGCTACCACATGGCTCTCTAGGGCCTAAACCAGCATACCCAGCAGGTCATTTAGATCAGACTCCAGCCATTCAGTCAAACTGCTACACCTGTCACTCCTAAGCAAGAAGGTGAAGATGGGGATGTTATAGGCTTGACTCCCTCGGCAAAACAAATCTGCAGTTGATCACCATAGTAGTGACATTGGTTGATGTTTCCAGTGGACATGGTAGATAATAGGGAATTAGAAGGAGGGGAGAGGAATATATATATCAATCAAAGGGCAAGAGAGTCAAGGACAGTGATACTCAAACATTAGTTAGCGTGCTTTATTACCGTCTGCCTCAGAGGTTTGGCATGAGAAGCAAATTGGTTAGTAAGTATCCCAGGTGATTCCAGTACAAGTGGGCTTTTACATCATTCTTGAGGACCACTGATCTGGAGGAAGAAAGTATTCCTTTTCTTTCTCCTTTGGCACAATATTGCCCCAATATCTTTTTGGATTAAGAGCAAGGATCATTTCCCTCTTACCACATACCCCCCTTACTAGGGCAACTTGTATGTTCAGATCCAGGCATTCACACAAGAAATGCAAAGGTGGGAGGGGAGAGTCCCACAAACACGAAGTCTTTGAAACAGGCTTTGCCAACTGACACAGTAGCACAGAGGAGTGAAAAGAGCACTGGGGTTCTGGTCCCGCCTCTGCCACTAGGAGCCACCTTGGTCATACCACAGCTTCTCTAGGTCTCAGTTTTCTCATCTATAAAATGGAAATAATAATACCTACCTCATCTTACAGACTGTTTGAAGACTCAGATGTATATACATATGGAACTTGTAGTAAACTGGGTGATACAATAAAAACATATTCCTTTCCAGTGTTGATTTATAGAACTATTTTCCCATGATATTGAAGCATTTTTAAATTTTATGTATTTGCTGTGTGCAACATCTTGAACTTGGTAATTTTACAAGGACTGGCCATTCTGTTCCACTGGACTTCTATCCACATGGCATCAAGCAGGGCTTTATCTTCACTAACTCACTCATGGGCTATATGAGACCAAAGATCGTGGCATTAACTGGCAATGTCTCCTCTGAAGTCTTTGGTTTGCACTTTGAAAGACTTGAAAATGTGTTTTTAATCAGCGTGACCAAGGAAACACCAAAAACAAGAGCTGTTTCCATTTCTGCCTTATTAACTTCCCCCCGCCGAACAAACACAAAAAATACTGCCAGCAATACTGTTTTAAGAGTTTCAAGATGACATTCAGCTGAGACATGAACAAAATTATTTCCATAAAGAATGAAGATTGAGGCCTCAAGAACAATCATAGAAGAGACAATAACTTTTTACTGAATCAAAAATTGACTCAATGAGAAATATATCACTTGCTCCGACTTATGAATAATCATTCTATTCTCTTTGACATACCAATACATTTAGTAAAATTGTTTCCTTTCATACCAATACACTTAGTAAAATTGTTTTTTCTTCTTATTTGTGATTTGCACTATGGATTCCAACTGGGACAGAAATAAATGGGATACGTGTACCAGGACCTCCCTGTGATCCCAGGCCAACTCATGTAGTCCTGTCGATGAAGGCAATTCTAATTCTAATGAATATGATTGACGCTCACTTACAAGGAAACTGAGCTCAGAAAAGATTTTTGCCTTTTTGTTTAAATGTACAGACCAACTGGCTCCCAAATGAGTCTCATACAAATGTCCCCCATCCTATTTTCAAAAGAAATAATAATAGTACCAGGAGCTATCAAATAAAAGCTCTTTCTCAGGCATGGAGTAATTTGAAGGAATTACAGTGTCCGAGGGCCACATACCTGTTTTTGCACAAAAACACAGGCAGGCAGAATAAACCAATATGTAACACCTGTCCAGGCTAGAGGCAGCAGGATTTACTTATCAAACAATAATGTCCATAAATCCCAGCACTTCCCAGATCTTCATTTTTCTAGGCACTTCTAGAAACCTCAAGGACTAACTTTTATGACCTGGATTCCAGTAGACTGAATAATGGCCAAAGATATAGGTCCTAATTCCTAGAACGTATAAAAGTTACCTTATAAGGAAAAAGGATCTTTGCAAAAGTGATTAAATTAAGGCATCTTGACATGAGAAGATTATCCTGACTCGTCCAGGTGAGCCCTAAATGCAATCACAAGTGTCCTTTTTAAGAGGGAGACAGAGGGAGATTTGACACGCAGAAAAGAGAAGAGATGTGAAGACAGGCAGAGACCAGAGAGATGCAGCTTAAGTGAAAGAATTCTGGCAGCCACTAAACGCTGGAAGAGACAGATTCTCTCCTAGGGCCTCTGGAGGGAGCGAGCCCCAGCCGGCACCTTGATTTCAGACCAGTAAAACTAAAATTGAACTTCCGGCCTCTAGGACTGTGAGAGAGTAAACTTCTGTTGTTTTAAAGCACCCAGTTTGTGGTGATACGTTACAGCGGCCACAGAAAACTAATATACAGACCCAAATCGTCTTTCTTTTTCTGCTTCTCTTTAAGGCCCCAGAAGCCAGCCAAAGTGAATTCCCTGTTCCTGTGTTACACCCCCATGCTATGTCTCCATGCTTTCTTGACTAGAATATCCCACATCATTTCTCTAAAATAAACCCTATTCAGCCCTCAAGGAATAATTCAAAGGTCACATTCTCCACATTTTGGACTTGAATTTCAATGTACCAATGAAGGGTTGTTGGCTTTTTTTTTTTTCCTCATAATATATAGATTTACCCAACAACCAGGAGCAAAGACAGTTTCTGTGCTATTTCTTACATAATTAACTTTTACTTACATGCACACTATATCCACTATCTACCTCTGCCCAGTTCCTAAGAAATTTCCAGTTGGTCTGGTTCACTTCCACCGTGGGCAGGAAGAGCCTGTCCTGTCAGAAGCCCACCCTCACACAAATTGACCAAGTCCTCTCCAGCCTCTGTTTCCTGCAGTCTGGGGAGGGTCTGAGCTGTTAGACAGTGACCCCCCGTGATGGGTCATTCAGAGGTCCACGCTCTGGTGTGGCTTGGTGACAAGTCATGTTCACACTTCTTTCTGATATTGTGATAGATGGTCCTTTCTCCCCATCCGCTTTGAGGACCTCCTATTCCTTCCACTCCATGTTGAGAAACACTTTCCCTGCCTTCTCCCCTCCTCTTCCAGCACTGGTCTTAATCTATAGCTGGGGAGCAAACACACATGTCTCACACCTGAGGCCAGTAGCTTTTTTTTATTCTATGTCTTGATTTTTTTAATACCATTTTTTAAATTAACCTTTCATTATATAAGCAAACCATGT
Source organism: Physeter macrocephalus (assembly GCF_002837175.3). Lineage (NCBI taxonomy): Eukaryota > Metazoa > Chordata > Mammalia > Artiodactyla > Physeteridae > Physeter > Physeter macrocephalus. Next base: position 2,199,463 of record NC_041221.1, read on the forward strand.
ACATGATAAGCAAGAAATTTAAACAGAATGATATAAAATGAAATATAAAATTGTCCTTTTCGGGCTTCCCTGGTGGCGCAGTGGTTGCGCGTCCGCCTGCCGATGCTGGGGAACCGGGTTCGCGCCCCGGTCTGGGAGGATCCCACATGCCGCGGAGCGGCTGGGCCCGTGAGCCATGGCCGCTGAGCCTGCGCGTCCGGAGCCTGTGCTCCGCAACGGGAGAGGCAAAAAAAAATTGTCCTTTTCATCTCTCCCAACCTCTCCTCCCTCTAAGAGAGTTGACAGTATTTCTTCAATCTTCCAAATATTTTCTATAACTGTATTACCATGTATGATATATACATTGTAAAGGGTTCTTCTTTCATATTTTATTTTATCTTTTATTATGAAGTACAGCACATGAATAAGGAGTATAAGGAAATATGTATGTACCGTTTAAAGAATGCTTATACCTATAAACTCACCAACCAGTCAAGAGAACATCAACATATACCTGAGGAGCTCATATAGATTCCTCCCAAATTGCATTTGTCTTCCAGTGTCTCAAAGGTATCCTGATTTTTATGGAAAATATCTCTTTGGTAGTCATTAGATTTGTTCATAATTATTCCAGCTCTCTCCTTCTGGCCACTTGGTAGAACTGTGCTTGCCCACACATTTGAAGTCGGTTTGGCCATGTCAAATTTTTGGCAAATGAAAGGTGATCAGAAGTGACTGGATAGACGCTTTAAAAGTCAGTGTAAGCTGTGCTACATTCTCTTTTTCCGTCTGTGTCTGGCAATGCTCTGGATGATGGTTTTCCATCAGCCTGGATTCTCAAATGAAGACAGCAACAATGTGAAAATAGAAATAAAACTGTTATTTCAAGCACTGAAGCGTGGGTTGTTGAACACACGTGTGTTGAAAACACAGCAGAACACAGGTTTCCTGACCCAGTCCCTGTGCTTCTCGCCATAGTTTTGTCACCATGGTTACAACATGAAATAAAATATAGGGACTTCCCTGGTGGTCCGGTGGTTAAGACTTCACCGTCCAATGCAGGGGGTGTGGGTTCAATCCCTGGTCAGGGAGCTAAGATCTTACATGCCTCATGGCCAAAAAACCAAAACATAAAAGAGAAACAATATTGTAACAAATTCAATAAAGACTTTAAATATGGTCCATATCAAAAAAAAGTCTTAAAGAAATATAAATAAATAAATAAATAAACAATACTTTAAAAAAAAACGGGGCTTCCCTGGTGGTGCAGTGGTTGAGAGTCCGCGTGCCGATGCAGGGGACACAGGTTCGTGCCCGGGTCCGGGAAGATCCCACATGCAGCGGAGCGGCTGGGCCTGTGAGCCATGGCCGCTGAGCCTGTATGTCGGCAGCCTGTGCTCTGCAACGGGAGAGGCCATAACAGTGAGAGGCCCGCGTACCGAAAAAAATAAAAAAAAAAAAAAAACAAATTTTTAATAAAATATAGTTGCAAATAGATGCCCTTGAGCTTAGTTGCTGTAGTCAGGAGATGTTTGAAAATGGGAAAGAGGAAAGAGCTATGGAGGCCAGGAAGAAACTGGTAAGAAGTTTCAAATCAGGTTTCTTTTATTAAAAATTAATTTAGTTGATTTACAATGTGTTAGTTTCAGGCATACAGCAAAGTGATTCAGTTATACATACATATATATCTATTTTTTTCAGATTCTTTTCCCTTATAGGTTATTACAAAACATTGAGTAGAGTTCCCTGTGCTATCCAGTAGGTCCTTGTTGGTTATCTATATTATATATAGTACTGTGTATATGTTAATCCCAAACTCCTAATTCTGACTGGAGAGTGATCTTTGTTTCTTTCTTAGGCTAAGGAGACTCTCAAATCCCTCTTATATCTCTGGCAGAAAACATCATAAGAAAGACACTTTCAGGTAGCTTTGAATTTAAAGGCCAATATAGAGTAATCTCTTTAGCATTTTAGCCTTATTAGAGCCAGGGAAATTTGGTTGAGAAAGTATTTGTAATGGAAGAAGAATATAGGAATAATGGTGAGGCTGATGACAATGTGGAAACAGTAATTTTCATTTATTGAGTTCTTATTACATGCTGGACCCTCAGCTCTTCACATTTCCTAGGATGATTCACTTAATCCTTCCAAGACATTCTTAGAGGCTCAGACCCCTAATCTCTTTACCTATAACTTCTCACTTAACCTCATTAGATCTTTGTTTTCCCATCTGAGAAATGGGGGGCAGTAATTTTTACTTCTAAAATTGTTGCAAGGATAGTGTGAGATGATGGACAGAAAGCTCTCGGCACACTGTCTGTTATTCTGCGAGCATTCGATATAAGTGGTGTTCCCTTTGTAACTTTTACAGGAAAATGTCCTTAGCCCTGTGTCCAAGGGCTTCCGTGCCCTGCCCCACCCCATACGCAGGAATGTTTGTCACCCTTCCTGGAATCCTGTGTCACATCAGGTGGCTTCCCCAGCTGTCCCCAGTTGTTACTGGTACAGTGTGTGTCTTTCCCTCTAGTCTCAGCCCCTTAGGCTCCAAAGTGACAGAGGACATTCCCTAGAAGAATCATGGGAGGTTTTGTTGACTCCCTGAGATTTGTCACACCACGTGGATAGGAGATACCCTAATCTGTGCCTGAGGGAAGCCCCCAGCTTCTTTTATAAGTCCTGGTGTTCTAATATCTTCTCCAGCAGTCCCCCGCTTTCCCTGCCCTCAATTCTTTGGTGACTAACGTCACAAAGCGGAAGAAGGAACAGTTTCAGATGCATTTCTGTTTTAGTCAGTGTTCTCTAGAAAAGACCAACAAGATATATCTTTTTGTTGGAGTATAATTGCTTTACAATGTTGTGTTAGTTTCTGCTGTACAACAAAGTGAATCAGCTATATGTATACATATATCCCCATATCCCCTCCCTCTTGGACCGCTCTTCCACCCTCCCATCTCACCCATCTAGGTCATCACAGAGTACTGAGCTGAGCTCCCTGTACTATACAGCAGGTTCCCACTAGCTACCTATTTTACACATGGTAGTGCATGTATTCCAAACCTAATCTCCCAATTCATCCTACCCTCTCCTTCTCCCTCTGGGTCCACAGGTCTGTTCTCTACTTCTGTGTCTCTATTCCTGTATCCTGAGGGAGAGAGAGAGAGAGAGAGGGAGAATATATGAATATACTCTCTCCCTCAATATATATGTAATATGTATATTTATGTTTATTTAATTTAAGGAATTATAAGGAATTGGTTCACATGATTATGGAGGCTGACAAGTCCCAAGATCTTCAGGGTGAGTCAGCAAGCTAGAGACCCAGGAGAACCAATGGTGTAGTTCTTGTCCATACACCAGCAGGCTCAGGACCCCGGAAAAGCCACTTTGAGTCTAAAGGCAGGAAAAAACTAATGTCTCAGTTCAAATGCAGCCAGACAGGAGGAGTTCTCTCTTACTTGGGGGAAGTCAGCCATTTTGTTCTATTCAGGCCTTCAGCTTGGATTGGATGAGACCCACCCACAGGAGGGAGGGCAACCTGCTTTACTCAATCTACCCATTAAAATGTCAATCTCACCCCCAAAACCCTCACAGCAACACCCAGAATAATGTTTAACCACATATCTGACACCCCGTAGCCCAGTCAATCTGACACAGTCCCAAGCTATTTAAATTTCACCCATTAATGGGGGTGAGATTTTATCTAAGGATAGAGAGGGAGATGGGATAAGGAAGGAATGGCAGAGTAATTAAAAGTAATTGTTATAACTAAAAGTAATTGTTATAATTTTGTTAAACCTAACTAATTGGTAAGAAGTAACAAGGAGAAGGCCATCATGCAAATGCATGCCTATTGTATTCCACTAGAAGTAAGGATATCAGAGCAGAGAATGGGTCCATTTCTACTAGTCAGTTCCTTGAAGGTCTGTTCATTATACTTCCTTATCAGTAACGCCTGGTCTCCACTGCATCTCTATGATCTTAATTTGTTAATTTTTCTCAACCTACTCCAAACAGGCTCTATTCAAGGTGACCCCGACCTCTAATTTATGCTGTTTGCATCTCCATCACCCCACTATTAGCATCCTTCAATGTACAGCTCAAATCCCATCTTCTCCTGGATGATTCCTGTGACTCTTCCGGTCTTCATCATCTTCTCTTCACTCTGCTTTCTTTTCTTCTAGACTTTTCTGTACACGGACTGCTGTCCTTTGGGCAGATAAATCTGTATGAACTCATCCTATTTAGTGGCTGTTTTTCCGCATTCTCTCCTTGTCGGCATAGCAGACAACCTCAAGATGAAGCCTTGTTTCTTCTGTGTCTCCTTTAGCACCCACAGGAGTTCTGAGAATAAAGAGTTGCTCAGTCAGTACCTGCCAAGTTTATAAGTGACTTGAAAATGGAAGTCAGATCCCATCCCTTCTCTGGTGAAAACTCTAATGAATTTTCACCTTACTCACAGTAAAAGCCAAAGCCCTGCAACAGTTGACAGGGGGCAGCTTGATCTACTCCCTGGTCCCCTCTGTCTCCCACAATTTCTCCCCTTGTTCACTGGAGCATCACCTAGAACAACCTGTGTCTCTCCCCTGCCAGGAAGATCCCTCAGGTGTTGGGGTTCCCACATACTGTAAGGGCAAATTTAAATAAAATAATACGCTTAATTTCTCTGCTGAAAATAGGGAAGAGAGCTCATTTTTCTTAGAGCATTTAGTTTAGAAAACTTGTAATTCTCAACTTCTTTCTCTGCCTCTTTGAAACATATGTAAATCTTTTTAAAAGCTAAATAAGCCTCTTGTCAGCTTTATGACCCAGGAATGTCTTTCTTAAGTGCCCCATCTCCTAATTTCTGTGAGAGGGTGGGAGCCTAACTTTGGCTGGAGCCTCACTCCGAAATTACCTCCTGTCATGAAGATGTGAGAAGTTGATTTTTTTCCTTTGAATAAAGCCAATTAGCTAACACAGATGGCTAATTACCAGGTTCAGTTACCAGGTGAATCTAGGATGATCTATGTGGGACCAGTGGTGCTGTCAGGAGGAGTAGAGGAGACATTATTGTTTATCTTGAGACTGTGCATGGGATGGGTGGTATCTGCTTGGCTCTATAAAATGGCTCTATAAAATGATGTCTTTCCATCTTTGCAATCTCTTCACAGATTGTCAGTGATACATACGCACCCCATTCTGGTTTAATGCTTATTCAATAGTAAATTGTTTTATTTCTCTTCTACATTTGTGGAGAGGCTTTCTGGGTTGGAAGAGATTTAGCTTTTAATTATATTTCTCCAACAGTACCTGGATATGTCCATATGTCCCCCATGCTGTAGACTTCTACCTTGAGAAGGGGAAGATGAGGACTTGTGTCTTCAACGTTCCCCTCCACCCTTTCCTTTGATATTTCATTGCACCAAATAGTAGGTTTTCCTTATATTATATCCTCTTGCTTCTAGGCTGCACTAATCTCCACAGATCAGGCTTAATGAAAGAAACTACGTCCTCTCAGTCTATGAGTCTACCAAGCTTTTTTTTTTTTTTTTTTTTTGCTATGGGGAACTCTTTAGTTTGGATTCTCACCAAAGCAGATGCTTAGACAAGGATTTGGATGCAAGTAGTTTACTTGGGAGGGGCTGGAACACTGGCAGAGGAGTGGGGGACTGAGAATAGGAAAGGGAGATAGCCAATAAAGGGTGAATTATTAAGACAGTTGTTGTAGTGGGTGATGGAAGCTTAATCTCACATGGAAACTCGAGGAACTGTGTAAAACACATGCATCAGAATGATATCACTGAGAGGCCAAGAAGTTGGGGCATTTCTTCACTCCCAAGAGTCAGTAATTAAAAGCTGCTGGAAGATGGTGGGGGGGCATTTTCAACTGGTCTCTCTTGTGAGCAAAGCTGCTTTCAGTGGTTCAACGAAAAGCCGGCAGTTATATCAATTCTAACTGTGGGAGGACTGCCCACAGTGGAGGTCTGGGCACTAAAGGCAGGGGATGGGCAGCCTCTGCAACAGGAACCTGAGGTAGCATGTGGAGTTGGCACCAGGATGCATGGGCAGACTTGGACCCCAGCCTCTGGGAGTATGGTGGGCACAAAGCTTTCTGCTGTATCCCCTCTAGGACCGGCTCAGAGGTGGAGACACACCCAAGGTCATGCTCACATCCAATGATTGATCAATATAGGAGTATAAAGGCCAGGCCACCTCGACCCTACTTGACACAATGCTAGAGGGTCATCCTAGCTGCAGAGACTGCTCAACTCTGCTTCCTGCTGTCCCCGCCCTCAGAGCCATCCCATGGACTCTTCTTAATCAACATTATAACCTTCAAACCTCTTTCCCAAGTCTGCATCCCAGACAGCTCAACCCACTTTAATGTGGAAGCAGGGATTCTCAAGAATGAAAGCACATTGACTCAATATCCTAAGATTATTATCCCTGCTAAGCAACTATAAAGAATCTACAAAACCTATTTTCTCCAGAATAAGCCATATTGGGTCTTCATAAGAGCAATTGTAACAGGGAAGAGCAAAATCCAACTCCATGTTGAATCTGTTTCTTTTACTTTAACCTTTGCTTTTCATTGCTTTTGTTATTATAATCATTAAAAGGATGCTGTCTATAGCTGTAAGCATACACAATGGCCTGCCTCGGGGAACACTGACCCTCTGCCCAAATGCTAAGCTAAAGTTCCTTTGTTCAGCTCACAGGGAGACATTCTGCCCACCTGTGGACAGCTGCAGAAAAGAAGAAATTAACACATTCCCTCCCTCGATGCTGGCCGAGCCAGGAGATATTTTGCAAGACTAGTGGCCTTTTTTACTTTACTTCCTCACCTCCTCTACCTCTCTGTTCTGTAAAAGAAACTGGCATCCAGACCCCAATAAGACGGTACTCTGGGACGCTAGTCCGCCATCTTCTTGGGCACCCAGCTTTCCAAATAAAGTCACTATTCCTTGCCTCAACACTTCCTCTCCCAATTTATTGGCCTGTCATGCGGCGAGCAGAGCAAGTTTGGACTCGGCAGCACATGATAATTTTTAATAAATGATTATCTCCATTTCCTCAGAGAAAATTCTCTTCCAGTTTGGGTTGTCTTCTTTGTGCCCAGCAAGGTTCTTGCATTAGGGTCTCTTTTTCTTGCTTCAAGGACCTCATTAAGGCAGTTCTAGTCAACTGCTCAATCCTTATCAACTTATTTCTAAGGAAATATTTATTGCTCTGCAGTATCTGCCAAAATCTTGCTGCCCCCTTAGGGATATGCTGGCCCCAGACTGCAGCTCTGGGTCTCACTAACCTCTGTTCTTCTTTTACCAGCTGCATTTGTTTTTCCTGCTGTGATTGGAGTTCTGTTTGCTGTGGAAATAAGAGGGGTGTTTGAATTCCTTTCAGTGGGAAAGAAACACTTCCTCCTTGGTGTCTAGGCTGAAGACACACCTCCCCACTGTAGAACATCAGGGCATGTTCTGTGTGACACTGTGAGTCAACTCCCTGGCAGAAGCAGCTCAGGGGTAATTTTTCAGGCACAATTCACACAAATTATTGAAATATACTAGTGTTAATAAATATGTTTTAGAACAAAATTCAATATCCACTCATGATAGAAACTCTCAACAAACTGGGTATAGATGGAATGTTTCCCATTATAATAAAGGCCATATATATGGCAAGCCCACAGCTAACATCCTACTTAATGGCGAAAAGCTGAAACTTTTTTCTCTAAAATCAGGAACAAGACAAGGATATCAACTCTCACCACTTTTATTTAATGAAGTATTGGCAGTCCTAGTCAGAGAAACTAGGCAAGAAAAAGAAATAAAAGGGATCCACATCAGAGAGAAAGAAGCAAAGCCGTCTCTATTTGCAGATGACATGATATTATATATAGAAAATCCTAAAGAGTCCACCCAAAAGCTGTTAGAACTAACAAACAGATTCAGTAAAGTTGCAGGATACAAAATCAGTATACAAATACTGGTAGTGTTTCTATACACTAATAACCAACTATCAGAAAGAGAAGTTAAGAAAGCAATCCCATTTACAATTGCATCAAAAAGAACAAAATATGTAGGAATAACTTTAACCAAGGAGATGAAAGACCTGTACACTGGAAATTTTAAGACATTGATGAAAAAATTGAGGATGGCATAAATAAATGGAAAGATATTCCATTCTCATAGATTGGAAGGATTAACATTGTTAAAATGTCCATACTACCCAAAGCAATTTATAGATTCAGTGCAATTTTTTTAAGATTCCAATGGCATTTTTCTCACAAATAGAATGAACAAGTCAAAAATTTGTATGGAACCACAGAAGACCCTAAATAGCCAAGGCAAACTTGAGAAAGAACAAAGCTGGAGGTATCACACTCCCTGGTTTCAAATTATATTAAAAAGCTATAGTAATCAAAACCGTATGGTATTGGCATAAAAACAGACACATAGATCATTCAAACAAAAGAGAGAGCCCACAAATAAACCCGTACATATATTATCAATTAATTTATGACAAAGGATCCAAGAATACACAATGGGGGGAAGGAATATACAGTCTCTTCAATAAATGGTGTTGGGAAAACTGGACAGCCACAGGTGAAAGAATGAAACTGGACCCCTATCTTACACCATAAACAAAAATTAACTCAAAATGGAAATCAAAATGGATAAAGACTTGAACAAGTTTATGTTCAAACTTCTAGAAACAGTAAAGCTTCTAGAAGAAAACATAGACAATAAGCTCCTTGATGATTTTTTGGATTTGACACCAAAAGCAAAGTCAACAAAAGCAAAAATAAACAAGTGGGACTACATCAAACTAAAAACTTCTGCACAGCAAAGGAAATCATCAATAAAGTGAAAAGGCAACTTATGGAATGGGAGAAAATATTTGCAAATCATATATCTGAAAAGTTAATATCCACAATATATAAAAAACTCATACAACCAAATACCAAACAAATAATCTGATGCAAAAATGAGCAGAGGATCTGTATAGACATTTTTCCAAAGAAGACATACAAATGGACAACAGGAAAAGGTGTGCAACATCACTAATCATCTGGGAAATGCAAATCAAAACCACTATGAGATATCACCTCACAGCTGTTACAATAGGTATTATCAAAAAAACAAGAAATAACAAGTTTTGGTGAAGATGTGGAGATAAGGCAACGCTGTTCACTGTGGGTGGGAATGTAAACTGGGGCAACCACTATGGAAAACAGTATGGAGGTTCCTCAGAAATTAAAAATAGTACTACCATATGATCTAGCAATTCCATTTCTGGGTATTTATCTGAAAGAAATGAAAACACTAACTCAAAAAGATACCTGTACCCCCATGCTCATTGCAGCATTATTTACAACAGCCAAGACTTGTAAGCAACCTAAGTGCACATAGATAGATGAATGGATAATGAATTTGTCAGATATATATCAGGATATTGTTCAGCCATAAAATACATAAGAAAATCCTGCCATTTGCCACAATATGGATGAAACTTGAGGGTACTATGCTAAGTGAAATAAGTCAGCAGAGAAAGACAAATACTGTATGATCTCAATTATATAAGGGATCTGAAAAAAAAAAAAACCCTCATAGATACAGAAACCAGATTGGTTATTACCAGAGCAGGGGATGGTAGTTAGTGAAATATGTGAAGGTGGTCAAAAGGTACAAACGTCCAACTGTAAAATAAATAAGTCCTGGGGATGTAATATACAACATGGTGACTATAGTTAATAATAAAATATACTGTAGTGTATATTTGAAAGTTGCTAGGAGAGTAGATCTTTTTTTTTTTAATATAAATTTATTTATTTATTTTTGGCTATGTTGGGTCTTTGTTGCTGCGCACAGGCTTTCTCTAGTTGCGACGAGTGGGGGCTACTCTTCGTTGTGGTGTGTGGACTTCTCACTGTGGTGCCTTCTCTTGTTGCAGAGCACAGCCCTAGGTGCGTGGGCTTCAGTAGTTGTGGCACACAGGCTCAGTGGTTGTGGCTCGTGGGCTCTAGAGCACAGGGTCAGTAGTTGTGGCACACGGGCTTAGTTGCTCTACAGCATGTGGAATCTTCCCGGACTAGGGCTCGAACCTGTGTCCCCTGCATTGGCAGGCAGACTCTTAGACACTTTGCCACCAGGGAAGTCCAAGAGAGTAGATCTTAAAAGTTCTCATTGCAGGAAAAAATATTTGTAGCTACATGTGGTGATGGATGTTAACTAGATTTGTGGTGATCATTTCACAACATATACAAATATCGAATTATTAAGTTGTACAAGTGAAACTAATATAATGTTATATGTCACATATCTCAATTAAACAAATTTTTTTATAGTCCAGTGGGACTTGTGAATGCAAGCCCCATTAGCTATCAGAGCTAGGTGATTTGCAGGCCTGTCCCTCAGATGGAAGCCATAGTAGGTGGGGTGCTAGGTGTGTGGACAAGCTCCTTCCAGGGAGCTACTGATGACTTGGTTTTATTGTTGGAATGAGCCAGAGAGAGAGAAAATGGGAAAGTGTCCACTGGTTCTTTCAGGCTCCAGGGGAGGATTGCAGTCAGCACCTGGATGTACGCTCATTAGAAAACTGGATCCTTAGGCAGCAGCGTGTAAAGTATGCGGTCAAACTCCTTTCAGGGAAAGACTGGGAGATGGGTGTTTCTGTCTGCTCCCTCTATGCTGAGTCCCGGAGGACTTTTAGAGCTTGGTTTTTGGAGTGTCCACCCCGCAAGTGGGAACCTTAAAAGTTGAGGTGTTGGATGTTCAATCCAAACCCTTCACTCTGAAAATAAATCTGGCCTCTGTACCCTGACACTGAATTAAACCTCAGAGACAGAGTTTTGGTTGAAGTAGAAAAAAAAAATACCTTTATTGCTTTGCCAGGCAAAGGGGGCCAGAGCGGGCTAATGCCCTCAAAACTGTGTGCTCCCCCTTGGAGAGGGTAGTGAGAAGTTTTATAGTAATGAGTCAAAGAGAGCGTGATCAGTTCATGGACATTCTTCTGACATTCTTCTGAGTCATGGACATTCTTCTGAGTCCCTGTGCCAGTGGGACCAACCCATGAAGCGAGCGGTTGAGGGGATGGTAGCAGCCTAGAGGCCCAAAATAATTTTTTTACGAGAGAATAAAAAGAAGACTTAATGGCAAAGTTTGTTCCCTTACACGTTATGTGCACGTTATTTTCCAATTTCTGGGCCTCCTTCATCTTTCTGATCTCTAAGGAAACTATATATTATTTATAGAAATATGAAGTTATAAAATAAAAAATTAAAATAAATAATTAGATATGACTCTTTCTTTCTAAAAATGAAGCTCACTAATAGTCTCATGATAAGGGGTTGGAATCACCCTACTTAGCCATTTATATCAAAACCAATTTTAAAAATACCAGCAATAGAAATATATCATATAATATTAGTAATGGTTTCAGATAGAATCTTACAATATAAAAACTGGTTTAACACTCTAATTTCACAGATGATGAAACCAAGACTTAGAGAATAGTGTTCCAAATAGCCCCATGAGTGGCAAAGCCCAGGCTAGAACCTAGAACCTTTCATCTCCATCTCTCACTTTCCATTGTGCCACCCTCTTTGTTACATTTTTATAGATGTGGTATGAACATGGGTAAAAACAAGAGATATTTCATTTTCATAATGGAAGAATGACAACACTCCTTTGCTTTCTCTGTTGGTGAGCTTCCTAATTTTGACTTCTGATCTGTATGCTGAATGGCATTTCCTTTCCTCTTGGCCGGAATTCAAAGGGCTAAAATTAGCAAGTGAAAACTTGAAGCAACATCCACTTATTCTCAATGAGATTACAGTCAAGATGCTTGTTGCATTGATTAAGAGATGTAACTCTAAGAGGAAAGAGCAAAAATAAGTCCAAAAGTTCTAGAGTGGAAAATTGAGAGACTCCAGAACAAGATGACAACATAGCAGGCTCCTGAATTTCTTTCTTCCTACAGACACACTGAATGTATAGCTACATGAGGAGAAATTCCCTCTGAGAGAAATCCAGAGACTAGCTGAGTGACTCCTACACATCAGGGGAATGAGAGAATACCCACATCAAAACGGCTTGGAAAGGTGGAGATATACTTGTGCCATAAACCCCATCTGTAGCACAGTGCCATACAATCTGGAGAGAAACCCTAACTCCCAGTTTCTCCCTGAAGAGCTGATACCGAGCACGGCCCTCTGGGCCTCCTGGGCTCAAAAGCCTTTCTGTGTCCCCCATTTCTTTGATTTCTTTGATTACAGGAAATAGGCTTCATTCAGCCTCCATGACCTACCCTGAGTTCCAATGGGCAGGTTCAAACAGTTGCTAATTAGGGAAGGGAGGGGGATCCAGAGGCAAGGGAGGAACAGTCAAAAGAAACAATAGTGTAGCCTTGGGGCAGGGTCTTGGCTCCCCATCAAGGGATACACATAACAATATCTTAGAGCTGTTTTACTGAAACCCCCACCAGCGGGGAGAAGTTAATGGTATGCTGCCCACAAGCATAGAGACCCCAGACTGGTTGGAACCAGAAGGTTGATGATGCTGATTCCTACTTACCTCACAACCAACCGAGCAGAAGAATGTCCAGGAGCTGATCACGCCCTCTTTAAACCATTATTATAAAACTCCTCACTACGTCCTTCAGGCCAGGACACACAGTTTTGAGGGCATTAGCCCGCTGTGGCCCCCTTTGGCAAAGTAATAAAGCTATTCTTCTCTATTTCACTCAAAACTCTGTCTCCAAGATTTAATTTGGTGTCAGGGTACAAAGACCCCAGATTCTGCTTCAGTTGGGGCACACCATTCCTCCTGTATGGTCATTATTAGCACTAAGCAGAAGATGTCTGTAGATGGTAATGAGAAAAAGATAGAGATTGTCCATGCTTACCGGGGGAGGAATCGCTGCATTAAGTGCTCATGCTCCCTTTGAGAACAGCTTCTTTGTTTGCTATAGTCAAGTTCATGAACATAAGCACCATTGGCTTTCAGAGCTTGGTTTTTGGAGTGTCCACCCCGCAAGTGGGAACCTTAAAAGTTGAGGTGTTCGATGTTCAGTCCAAACACTTCACTCTGAAAATAAATCTGGCCTCTGTACCCTGACACTGAATTAAACCTCAGAGACAGAGTTTTGGTTGAAGTAGAAAAAAAAATAGCTTTATTGCTTTGCCAGGCAAAGGGGGCCAGAGCGGGCTAATGCTCTCAAAACTGTGTGCTCCCCCTTGGAGAGCGTAGTGAGAAGTTTTATAGTAATGAGTCAAAGAGAGCGTGATCAGTTCATGGACATTCTTCTGACATTCTTCTGAGTCATGGACATTCTTCTGAGTCCCTGTGCCAGTGGGACCAACCCATGAAGCGAGCGGTTGAGGGGATGGTAGCAGCCTAGAGGCCCAAAATAATTTTTTTACGAGAGAATAAAAAGAAGACTTAATGGCAAAGTTTGTTCCCTTACACGTTATGTGCACGTTATTTTCCAATTTCTGGGCCTCCTTCATCTTTCTGATCTCTAAGGAAACTATATATTATTTATAGAAATATGAAGTTATAAAATAAAAAATTAAAATAAATAATTAGATATGACTCTTTCTTTCTAAAAATGAAGCTCACTAATAGTCTCATGATAAGGGGTTGGAATCACCCTACTTAGCCATTTATATCAAAACCAATTTAAAATACCTTTATTGCTTTGCCAGGCAAAGGGGGCCAGAGCGGGCTAATGCCCTCAAAACTGTGTGCTCCCCCTTGGAGAGGGTAGTGAGAAGTTTTATAGTAATGAGTCAAAGAGAGCGTGATCAGTTCATGGACATTCTTCTGACATTCTTCTGAGTCATGGACATTCTTCTGAGTCCCTGTGCCAGTGGGACCAACCCATGAAGCGAGCGGTTGAGGGGATGGTAGCAGCCTAGAGGCCCAAAATAATTTTTTTACGAGAGAATAAAAAGAAGACTTAATGGCAAAGTTTGTTCCCTTACACGTTATGTGCACGTTATTTTCCAATTTCTGGGCCTCCTTCATCTTTCTGATCTCTAAGGAAACTATATATTATTTATAGAAATATGAAGTTATAAAATAAAAAATTAAAATAAATAATTAGATATGACTCTTTCTTTCTAAAAATGAAGCTCACTAATATTCTCATGATAAGGGGTTGGAATCACCCTACTTAGCCATTTATATCAAAACCAATTTTAAAAATACCAGCAATAGAAATATATCATATAATATTAGTAATGGTTTCAGATAGAATCTTACAATATAAAAACTGGTTTAACACTCTAATTTCACAGATGATGAAACCAAGACTTAGAGAATAGTGTTCCAAATAGCCCCATGAGTGGCAAAGCCCAGGCTAGAACCTAGAACCTTTCATCTCCATCTCTCACTTTCCATTGTGCCACCCTCTTTGTTACATTTTTATAGATGTGGTATGAACATGGGTAAAAACAAGAGATATTTCATTTTCATAATGGAAGAATGACAACACTCCTTTGCTTTCTCTGTTGGTGAGCTTCCTAATTTTGACTTCTGATCTGTATGCTGAATGGCATTTCCTTTCCTCTTGGCCGGAATTCAAAGGGCTAAAATTAGCAAGTGAAAACTTGAAGCAACATCCACTTATTCTCAATGAGATTACAGTCAAGATGCTTGTTGCATTGATTAAGAGATGTAACTCTAAGAGGAAAGAGCAAAAATAAGTCCAAAAGTTCTAGAGTGGAAAATTGAGAGACTCCAGAACAAGATGACAACATAGCAGGCTCCTGAATTTCTTTCTTCCTACAGACACACTGAATGTATAGCTACATGAGGAGAAATTCCCTCTGAGAGAAATCCAGAGACTAGCTGAGTGACTCCTACACATCAGGGGAATGAGAGAATACCCACATCAAAACGGCTTGGAAAGGTGGAGATATACTTGTGCCATAAACCCCATCTGTAGCACAGTGCCATACAATCTGGAGAGAAACCCTAACTCCCAGTTTCTCCCTGAAGAGCTGATACCGAGCACGGCCCTCTGGGCCTCCTGGGCTCAAAAGCCTTTCTGTGTCCCCCATTTCTTTGATTTCTTTGATTACAGGAAATAGGCTTCATTCAGCCTCCATGACCTACCCTGAGTTCCAATGGGCAGGTTCAAACAGTTGCTAATTAGGGAAGGGAGGGGGATCCAGAGACAAGGGAGGAACAGTCAAAAGAAACAATAGTGTAGCCTTGGGGCAGGGTCTTGGCTCCCCATCAAGGGATACACATAACAATATCTTAGAGCTGTTTTACTGAAACCCCCACCAGCGGGGAGAAGTTAATGGTATGCTGCCCACAAGCATAGAGACCCCAGACTGGTTGGAACCAGAAGGTTGATGATGCTGATTCCTACTTACCTCACAACCAACCGAGCAGAAGAATGTCCAGGAGCTGATCACGCCCTCTTTAAACCATTATTATAAAACTCCTCACTACGTCCTTCAGGTCAGGACACACAGTTTTGAGGGCATTAGCCCGCTGTGGCCCCCTTTGGCAAAGTAATAAAGCTATTCTTCTCTATTTCACTCAAAACTCTGTCTCCAAGATTTAATTTGGTGTCAGGGTACAAAGACCCCAGATTCTGCTTCAGTTGGGGCACACCATTCCTCCTGTATGGTCATTATTAGCACTAAGCAGAAGATGTCTGTAGATGGTAATGAGAAAAAGATAGAGATTGTCCATGCTTACCGGGAAAAATTGGAGGAGTTGGAGGTGATATGTCAGGATGTGCTGAGCCTGCTGGATAACTACCTGATCAAGAATTGCAGTGAGACCTAGTGTGAGAGCAAAGTGTTTTACCTGAAGATGAAAGGGGACTATTACTGCTACCTGGCCGAATTCACCACTGGAGAGAAGAGAGCGACCATTGAGGAGTCATCTGAGAAAGCCTATAGCAATGCCCATGAGATCAGCAAGGAGAACATGCAGCCCACTCACCCCATTAAATTAGGCTTGGCCCTCAACTACTCCATCTTCTACTATGAAATCCAGAGTGCCCCAGAGCAAGCCTGCCACTTGGCCAAGACTGCTCTCGATGACACCATCACCGAGCTCTAGACGCTCTCAACAGGACTCCTACGGGGACTCCACACTCATCATGAAGCCCCTCTGCAACAACCTCTTGCTCTAGACAAACAATCAGCAAGACCATGACGGGGGAGAAGGCAACAATTAAGGCCCCCAGGTGGACTGGCAGGACCCGCTGATGTTACTACTGCAGTCTTTATTTTTTACCATGAGTTGAGTGTTGGGTGGGGGAGGGTAAGGGAGGGATGACCTTCCTAGGGAGAAACCCATGACCTGTCCTGTCTTTGATCGCCTCTTTGACATTTTTGCTAAAATTCCACGTGTGGAAAGTCAGGCTAGCTGTGCTTGTATTGGAATAGCAGCCTCACATTGGCATTTGGGCTGTTATGTAGCTTAATGCACGTGGAGCTGTCTTTAACTTATTGCTAGAGAACAGGGTTTTAAGATGAAAAGAATACTTAAATGGAATGGCCCTCATTCAATAAGTCTTGTGGTTCCAATAAGGATTTTGGGTACTTTCTATCTCATCTGTTTTAGCTGTGCATTTTTTTTAGGGTATACTCTACCACAGCGGTCCCCAAACTTTTTGACACCAGAGACTGGTTTTGTGGAAGACAATTTTTCCGCTGATGGGGGTAGGGAAGGACGATGGTTCAGGTGGTAATGTGAGCGATGGGGAGTGACAGGTGAAGCTTTGCTCACTTGTCTGTCACTCACCTCCTGCTGGGCGGCCTGGTCCCTTACAGGACCGGTAACGGTCCACGGTCCAGGGGCTGGGAACCCCTGCTCTACCAGACATGGAATAGTTCAAAACCCAAGCTGATAGACTTAGAACATGATGTATATTTATCCTTATGGTTTAGGCCTTGCCAGTTTTCACAAGTTTCTACTTAGTTGACAATATTAACACTAAATTGCCATTTATAGTATTTCTACATTATAGCCATATGTAACATCAAGCCATTGATTGTGTATTTTTCTTTATTTTGGCTTTTACATGCTCCTTATTCAGCCTTATCCAGGTTGGTTTTACTGTTGTCTATCTCCTAGGCCAAAAAGCTTGCCTGAGGAGAATCAAAGCTACTTTTTAAAGGTTTTGGTTAATAGGTGCTTGGCAGATGGCTGTGGAATTTTTGTCCTTCTTTCTTCTTAACTTAAATGCACCACAAAAGTTGTTAATCACTTTAATAGAAATGTTAAACACCACAAAAATAGAGAATATTCAGGTCTGTATCTCATTTCTTGTGGTGATATTTCCACAGAAATCCTGATTTTTAAGCTGCCACAGCTCCTTCCTCTGGGATTACACTGCTGTTTCACTCCTCACTTGAGTCTTCCCCACTGTACCTTATGCTGACGGAACTGACTCGGGTGGATTGAAAAGCTGTTGGATTGTAGAAGTTGGCGGTCATTTTGAGAGAGTTCATAGTGCAGTGTGTGAAAATTCAGGTGCTAGGAGCTTACTGGTAGAAAAATCATATAGGAAGAGTTCATAAACATTCTGTCCAATTTCAGAGCCTTGTAAGTGTGTCAGTTTTTCCTCCCTGAAAACACTCCTTCCCCAAATAATTGTTGCAGGAAAATAAACTAAAATCATTAATAGATAATAAATACTTAACTCCTATTTGACCAAAACTTTTTCTATGTATTTTTTTTCTTCTTAATGAAAGCGTAGAAGCTGGAGATTGATTTCTCTTATGCCATCTGTGCATGTTTTAGAATTGTAGGAAACCACAATGCTATTTCCACAAGTTTGTTTCAGTGAGCCTTAGGTCCTTTCTTCTTATTTTGGATAAGTCTTTCTAAACAAATGACCTATTGAATATGCGTTCAGCCTTTTTTATTAAGATCAGTAACAGCGTGAACTCCTGAGATAGGGAGCAACACCAGACTTGTTTGTCTCTGTTTTATTTAGGCAGGGAAAGGAATGAGTAATGATTGAGGAAAACCTGACAGCTGTTTTTGCTAAAACCAAAATGGAGCTTCCAATTGTGAAATGAGCATGCTGACCAGGATCCAGGTGACAGTGAAGATAGAAGAGTGTGACGATTTTCTGTCACGTGGCACAGTTTACCCAGCATGACTTTCCTTAGAAGGTCCCCTGCATATGCTAGAGAGAAAGTCCCAACCAACCAAACCTACCAGAAGAACTAGCAGAAGAGAGTTTTACAGCTTCTGTGCCCTAACAGGAGCCTTAAGTCAATACCACGGATGGGAACAGATTTGGGGGGTAGGTGGGGCTTTCCTTAATTTATCTTCATATCCAGTGAGCAATGTTGTGTCCTTCCTTGTAGCATTTGGAAATGATTTACTGGAATTACAAAACCTATTTTTCTTTTAAATTTCAGCTTCATCTCTGGCTGCTTTTTAGAATAATGCAAGATAAAACCATATCTGAGGGCTAAAAATGAAGAGGGAATGGGAGGAGACAATATTTAAACAGTTTGAATGGTTTCTTTTCTTTTCTCTATTATTATTTTTTTTTGCGGTACACGGTCCTCTCACTGTTGTGGCCTCTCTCGTTGCGGAGCACAGGCTCCGGACGCGCAGGCTCAGCGGCCATGGCTCATGGGCCTAGCCGCCCCGCGGCATGTGGGATCCTCCCGGACCGGGGCACGAACCCGTGTCCCCTGCATCGGTAGGCGGGCTCTCAACCACTGTGCCACCAGGGAAGCCTTTCTTTATTTTTAAAGAAATGCTCTTGTCTAGGATGATGTCTCTCCAGTGAAAGGATTACTCCTCCATTACTCTCTTGATACAATATTGCGCAAGTTAGTGTTGTATGTCTATACAGTGGCTTGAAATTTATTAACTTATACTGTACGTGTTTTGTATTCCTATGACAAAAAAATTGTCTTCAAAATTTTTAAAGTTTTCTTTATTTAATTTTTCCTCTTGGGGGTAAAGTTTGCTCTTCCAAATAGTGATTGTAACAAACTGATCTATTTTGGAAGTTGCTACAGTGACATGCAATTATATATTTTGTTTTTAAAGGGGAGGGGGAGTAAAAGAAACACCAGTGTTAGCTTAATCTTAATGTCTGGTGTTTGTCATGGTGAAATTGTAACTATTACAGTGTAGGAGAACAATGAATATGTTCTCTGAATGAGGCTTTGTGCTTTTTGTCAAGTTATGCAGTGAACTATTTTTAAGGTCTATTCAGTGATTATTTTTCCAACTCCGTGTTTCTCTAAGAAATTATTTCACACATGGATCATTCTTAGCAGTTTTCCTCAGTGATGGAATATCATGAATGTGAGTCATTATGTAACTGCCCTACTTTGAGCAAATAAACTTACAGATCTGAAAAAAAAAAATTTTTAATTAATAAATAAATTTGGTTCTATGGTACTTTCAATTATGTTTTGTTGAAGTTATCTGTAAGTGTTAAATTCTTCTATTACCTTGGATAACAAAGATGAAGGGGATAAATTCATGGGATTGGGAAGGGCAGCTCTTATTTACAATTGTATCTTTAGCTCCAAGCGTAGTACCTGGGATACATTAGATGGGCATTAACTATTTGCAAAATGAAAAAATAAGTAAAATTCAGAGGTGCTGGGAAGGGGATTTAATGAAAGAACAAATTCCAGATGATGACATTGGATGTTGTGATGTCTGATTATAGATCTTTAACTATAAAGGTCAAAGAAAATGGGCTTTGAAGACAGCATAATCATCCTGTAGAATCCAAACTGCACAGAAATCAAATGAAAACATCTTTAATTAGTATCAGAAATTATCCTAAAGTTTTACACAATTAAAATGGATGAGATTTTTTTTTTCATGCAATTTAATCTACCCAGTGAGACTGGTGCACATCTATGTGGTTTGCCCAACCCATCACTGAGGGTATATAAAAGTCCCAGGGAAGCTGGTGATAGTCATACTCAGGAAACTTGCCCTTGATATGCAAACAGCTCTACAGTTCCTAACACCATGAGTTACTATAGCAACTACTACAGAGGTCTGGGCTAGGGATATGGCTATGGCTGTGGCTAGAGAAGTGGCAGCTTCTGCAGACTGAGCTATGGCTGAGGCCATGGAGGCTACAGATACGGCTGTTGCCGCCCATGGTGCTATGGAAGATATGGATTATCAAGCGTCTACTGCAAGAGTGAACTCATTCTTCTAACCACAGGAATCATCATATCATCCTGATTTAGTTCTACTTTCATGTGTTTTTATTCCCATATATCAGCGTGTAGCTGCTTTCTTGATAAAACCAGTAGAGGATGACATGTGAGCTCTTCAAAATCAGTACTCAGTTCCGGCAGCAAACACCAGAAGCAGGAACAGCAGCAAAGGGAATGACCTGGAATCTCACCTTTCAAGCTGTTCATCCCTCTCTTTCCTTTTAATATACCAAGATGTTACGAACTCCCATATTTCAATAAACTAATTTCAATAGCAGAGCAAACATATAGTTTCGTTTCCATTCACTTATTTTACAGAACTAGATCTAAGCTCTCTGGGGACAGGTGACTATGATTGCTTATTCATCATTGTATGCTCTGTGCTCATGACAATACCTAGTGCATATAAGGCAGTCAAAGAATGTTTGCAGATTAAGAAACTTGTTCATGGTTTTCTATAATATAGAGCCATTTTAAATTTTCCCAATAATTATCTGGAACCTCATCCTAATTTTGGAATCATGATGTCTGTTCACTGACCCTATTTCTCCCCCGCCCCACCCCGCACCCACACATTACCATTGAACATCTCTCCCCCAGGTATAATTTCTGTTTGTCCCAGGAGCTTAAAAATACCTCAACAGTTCCATAGTTGAGTAGCACTCTATATGTTCCCCTTACGGAGTCAGGCAGAATACCTTGCAATTTGTCAAAGAGCATAAGTTAAAAATTGTTTGCTGTCAAAGCAAGACATAGGGTAGGAAAAGATATTTTGCAAAATATATCACTGGCAAACTTGTGCTCCTGGGCACCACTGGAAACAACCCAAATGTCTGTCAACAGTAAAATGGAAAAATAAATTGTAGTACATTCTTACAAAAGAACACTACATGGCAATGACAATCACCAACATAGAGTAACATCTAGAGCTTGCTGCATGTTCTGGAGCTACAAGCAATGACCTGGATAAATCTCACAACCACAGTGTTGGGTGAGGGAACCCAGGCATAATAGAATAGAATATGAGCCTACTTATTTACATTCCTAGATAGAAAAACCTAGAACACAGGGTTAGCCGTCAGAATAGTGGTTACCTTTGAGGAAGTAGTATCTGGGAGAGGACCTGAGTGGGGTCTTCTAAGGTGCTGGAAATATTGCATTTTTCTAACCCATGAGTTTTTCAAATGCTCTCATTGTGATAAGTCATTGAGCTGACATATTTTTGTATATTTTTCTGCATGTCTGTTATATTCCAATTGAAAATAGTTAAAAATTGATAACACTGTACAATTTAAAATGAGTCAGCTAAGAACAGACAGTTCAAATTATTTACCAGACTCTTTTTTGAGTACCTACTCTGTATCCTTACAGGCTAGGATATATGGGAGTTTCAAATGACATTGCTTTTAGTGTTAAGACACTCAAAATCTAGCCATCTCTAGTAGGGGCATACGTGGGAGAGGGAGGCATGAGAAGGAGGTGATGAGTTCCTGCTCTAAAATCTAGGAGAGAATTAAGGAAGTTTTTCCTCATTACCCATGCTCCAACTTTAGGGTGTCAACACATTGTTGGTATCTTTAGTCACAGAACTAATCATACATGAAGGAATAAGACAAAAATTTAAACAGTAACTACAGAGAAAATGAAGTGAAGCACTTGAATTAAGAAACCTTCTTGCCTATTGGTTTCTCTTTTTTTGTTTGTGTTGCAAGTACATTCTGCTCGATGAATACTGATTTTATTTGCATGCATTAGTGTTCTGCTGGTGATATAAGTAGGGGATGGGTATTATTAGCTGAGAAAAAAATGTAGAAAAAAATTCTAGGGGGATTCCCTGGCGGTCCAGTGGTTAAGATTCCACGCTTCCACTGCAGAGGGCCTGGGTTCCATCCCTAGTCAGTGAATTAGGATCCTACAAGTCACACGGCATGGGCAAAAAAAAAAAAAAAAAAAAAAAAGAAAAGAAAAAAATTCTAGAAAGAACATTAATAGAACTTCAATGGGAATTTTGATGCCTAAAAGTTGTTCTAGAATGATTTTTGAAAATTATAGAGTAGGCTAAATTATCCTTTGATATTGTCTGAGAAAAACTGTTATACTGTTGTGGAAGATACAAATATATTGAAGAAAATGGTGTCTGCCATTCTTTGAATTAACTTTAAGAGTAATTTATTCACTCTATTAAAGAGGTTTGGAAAAGTAAAGATATAAAGTTAATGTTCTTTGTGTTACTGAAAGCTATTTTAGTTAGGTATTAGTAATTTTCACATAAAGCCTTTAGTGTTTCCATAGTGTGCCTGATGGCTTTGGAATAGCAGTTCAGAGCTTTAACAAAATTGATATGGATATCAAGCGTTCCGAATCCTATTGAATAGGTCCGAAAAATGTATATGGAAAAACAATGACTTGGTAACCAAGAGTTAATCATGGGGCCTGTTGAACATGAAGATCAGCACAAATCTTGCCAGGCAGTTTCTTTTATGACCCCACTGCTGACTAATATCTTCTACTTGACAGAAAAAATATACCACACATGAGCCTCTCCCTAAATTCAACTTTCCCTGAATGTTTGCTGAGATTTATCTCACATAAGATGGATTAAACTTTCAAGGCTTGGAAAAAAATCTGTGCATTCATTTCCAGCTTACCAGCTAAATAGTGTGCCAATCTCATGTCATACTGGAAAGGAAGGCTTCAAGGATCATTCTGATGCCCCAGGAAGGGGTAGCATTCCATGCTACCACCCAAGATGCTAAGACTGAGCCTTTAAAACCACCCTTACATGCTCAAATTGAAATTGGCATTAATCATCTGGGCTATAATAAGTTTCAGGCCACCTGTTTGGAATAATTTTTCAGCATTGCTTGAGAATTTGGAAGGTGCTTAGAAGTAGTAAAAAAAGAAAAAAGGAAACTATGCATTTTGCAAATGCCTCTGATTTATTGGTTATTTTCTTATCTATTATAACTGGACTATAAATGATAAATACCTATAAATAAAGACGTATGCTTTTGTTAGGTCCTCTATAATGTCTAATTTGTGGTAAGACCATTGAATCCCAGTTGACTTCAGATCAAGGACTATTTGTATTTATGACTTGAAATAATGTTTCTGTATTAGGATAGCTAGACTATGCTGCTGTAACAAATACACCCTCAACTCTCAGTGGCTTAATCCAGTAAGGTTTATTTATCAGTTTTGTCTCAGTCTTATACAGTTCAGGCAGCTCTCCTTGGGGTTCTCCGGCAATTGCTTAGGGATCTGAGCCTCTTCCATCCTGTATCTTATTGTTCCAGTCATGCTGAAGGGAGAGGAGAGAACATGGAGAAGTCAGACCTTCTCTTAACTGCTTGGGATGGGATGTAACACAAGAGTTCTGTTCACTTTCCCATTGGTGAGCACTCAGTCACATGTCTCTATGTGTCCAAGAATGGGTGACTCAGTAGTCTCTGCTGTGGCCACTTTCCTCAACCAGAGCTGGATTGTTTTGCACATCTAAGGGGGCCCTTTGCTCCATTTTGAAACTATTTTGTTGGTTTAACCCAAATGTAAATGTGATGGAGAAACCTTGGGTTCTGTCATCCAAAGCTTGGCCCAGCTTTGTTGCACTTACTTCTTTAATGTGGATTTCTTATATGTCCTTATTCGTTGATCCAAGTCAATTTGGGTCAGTTCATTGACCCAAGTCAATGAAAAACAAACAAACAAACATTGGCAAAAAGGAACCAAATACAGCTTTATGGTATGTGTTGGAGATGGCTTTCAATGTTAGCTACCATTCATTCAGTTAGTCATTCATCCTTTCGAATAATATTGAACACTGACATGTTCTTGACACGATGCAGAGCATATGGGAAGTGGTTATTAGAACTCCCTGCTCCAAAGTAGATGGCAATCTAAAGAAAGTAAAGCTTAGGGAGATTTAGCAACTTATCTCATTTTAAACACAGATCCAGTCAAATGACAGAGCTGGAATTTGAAACAAAGTCAGCTTCACCAAAACCCATGTTCCTAAATTTTAAGCCCTACTTCCTCTGTGACAGGCAGAATTTCTGCAATGGCCTACAGAAAAATATTCTTCCCTGAATCCATGGAAGCTGGCAATTTGAGGAAATATCACTCCCATGATTGTGTTATGTTGTGACACAGTTAACCTTATTTGGGTGGGCTCGACCAATCACATGACTCCTTGAAAGCAGAGGGTTTCTAGACAGGTAGCAGAAAAGGAATTCTGAGATTCAATGCATGAGGGAAATTCAATACAGTTGCTGGCTTTGAAGATGAAAGGGGCCCCATGTGAAGCAATGTGGGCACCCTCTAAGGAGCAGATAGCAGCTCTTAGCTAACGGCCAGAAAGGAAACAGTCACCTCAGACCTATAACCACAACCTGGTTGAGCTTGGAATTAGTTTCATATCCTGAGCCTCCAGATAACAGCTCAGCCAGACTGACTTTGGTCTTGCGAAATCCTAGGTAAAGAAGCCAGTCAAGCTCACTAAATTTCTGACCTACAGAATTGTGAGATAATAAAATGTGTTGTTTAAGCTGCTAAATATAAAGTAACTTCTTTTACAGTAATAGAAAACTAATGTATTCCCTCAGATTTAAAAAAAAAATCCATCATTCTACCTTCTTTGGGTAATTCGATCAATCAATTGTGAATCGAAACATGTCGTAGATGAACAGATGAAGAAGATGTGGTATATGCATCTTCTGTATATATTCAGTATATATAAAATGGAATAATACTTAGCCATAAAAAAGAAGGAAATAATGCCATTTGTAGCAACATGGATGGACCTAGAGATTATCATACTAAGTAAAGCAAGTCAGACAGAGAAAGACAAATATCATATGATATTACTTATGTGAGGATTCTAAAAAATAACAATACAAAGAAACTTGTTTACAAAACAGAAATAGACTTACATAGAAAACAAACTTATGGTTACCAAAGGGTAAAGGTGGGGGAGGGAGGGATAAATTAGGAGTTTGTGACTAACAGATACACACTACTATATATAAAATAGATAAACAGCAAAGACCTACTGTATAGCACAGGGAACTATATTGAATATCTTGTAATAACCTATAATGGAAAAGAATCTGAAAAAGACTATATATATATATATATAACTGAATCACTTTGCTGTACACCTGAAACTAACACAACATTGTAAGTCACTTATACTTCAATACAAAAAAAAAGATTAAAATGGAAAAAAGAAAAAATGAGCTGTCTTATCTTCTACCAAAATTTCTCCATATTTTTCTAAAATTACCATGAGAAAATTTCATGGAAGCCAATTCTACCTGCACTTCAGATACATACTTTGAATGGCTCTTTATATTCAGTGAGGTGCTTTCATACATATTTCTCTTTGGGGAACCAGGAATGGCAGGTGTCTCTGAGCCCTTTGCCAGCAAGGAAACAGAAGTTCAGAGGTTAGGAGACTTGCATAATGCCACATAGAAAACTAGTAATAGATTTGGGTTGTTTAAATGTGTTTTTATTTACTTAAAAAAAATCTTCTTTCCTTTAGGAAGCATGATTCCTAAATCTTACTCTTTGGGGCAAAATTACCTCTAAAGATGGAGCTAATGTCTGACACAGTTGTGACATTTACATAGGGAAATGTTTTACAGTTTGTTTTTCTACTCTCATTTGTAGACATATTTTATTATCATAGCCTCTTGGATTTTGCCAACAAAATGTCTTTTAGGGACCTCAGTTATATGCTCTTGATTTGTTTAAACCATGCCATTTCCATTTCAGTAGTGATCCAACTGGTGGGCATTTGCTAGAACCTCATATCCATTGTTTTATAAATAGACATTGAAAATCATTTTGATGTAGAAAAAAGAAAACAACTAAGTTTAGGTAACTAAAGAAAACTCAAACTGGGGACTTCCCTAGTTGCACAGTGGTTAGGAATCTGCCTGCCAATGCGGGGACATGGGTTCGAGCCCTGGTCCGGGAAGATCCAATGTGCTGCAGAGCAACTAAGCCCGTGTGTCACAATTACTGAGCCTGCGCTCTAGAGCCTGTGAACCACAACTAATGAGCCTGCATGCCACAACTACTGAAGCCCGCGTGCATGGAGCCCATGCTCCACAACAATACAAGCCACCATCATGAGAAGCCCATGCACCACATCGAAGAGTGGCCCCCGCTTGCCACAACTAGAGAAAGCTCACACACAGCAACGATGACCCAAAGCACCAAAAATAAATAAATAAATCAGTAAATAAATAAATAAATTTATTTATTTTTAAAAAAAGATAACTCAAACTGAACTCTTTGACCCTGAGCCCCAAAGAGCACAGTATAAATGCTGGTCAAACTATTTTTGTCCTCTGCTTTATAAATGAGTTTTCTTTTTCTGGAGACTATTGTCTGGCACAGCTGCTGCTTTCCGAGCATAAAAAAGATGGGAATTGTGAAAACAAGGAAATAAAACCTTGCCTAAAACACCTTGACCTGTGAATCATGGCTGGTCTCTTCTGTAAAATGTGTATAACCACTAAGTCATTTATGAGTGAAGGAGCATAGGTTAGTGGTGGCATCAATAAAAGCAGTTAAAACAGGTGAATTCTATTTCTGGTTCCAAAATGATGAAAAAATGACTTGAGAGGAGCCACTGTAACTTCCTTCAGAGTCTCTACCTGTGAGATGAGAAGAAAATAAGAAAATTCTTTTTTTGGAAGATGATATAAAGACCTGCTTAACCTCTCATCCTGGCAGCCTTCTGATTCTCACAGCTGGATTCTCTTAAGCATCTCCTTCACATTCAACCCCACATACTAGCTCAATAATATATGCTTTTTCTTGGTGGGTAACCCAGGACAATAATTCAATGTGGCTCAGTTTTAATGTTACATCACTTAGAGTTCTGAGCCCTGATTGGGTTCTGGCTTAATTCTTAGGGATCCAACCCTTTCTTATAACCTCATTCTAGTAACTGGATCCCCGGCCCATTTTCCTACATCTGAGCCTCTCTCCTGGTTTTCTGTCTTCTGTACCACCACTTCCAAGGCTGAGGTTCTGCAGCTGACTCTTTTGATTGTCCTGGCATATTTCAGCCAGAATATACACGTTCCAGCTATCTGTCCCACCAACACTTGTGAACTAATTCTTAAAGATTATTCTTTAAAAATAAAAAAGAATGAAATAATGCCATTTGCAGCAACATGGATGGACCTAGAGATTGTCATACTAAGTGAAGTCAGACAGAGAAAGACAAATATCATATGATATCACTTATATGTGGAGTCTAAAAACATGATACAAATGAACTTATTTACAAAATAGAAACAGACTCACAGACTGCGAAAAAAACTTATGGTGGAAAGGTGGCGGGGCGGATAAAGTGGAAAGGTGGGAGGGATAAATTAGGAGGTTGGGATTAACATACACACACTACTATATATAAAATAGATAATCAACAAGGACCTACTGTACAGTACAGGAAACTCTACTCAATATTCTGTAATAACCGATATGGGAAAAGAATCTGTAAAAGAGTGGATATATGTATATGTATAACTGAATCACTTTGCTGTATACCTGAAACTAACACAACATTGTAAATCAACTATAATATAAAATGAAAATTAAATTTAAAACATTTCTATTAAATATTGAGATAAAAATACTTGTAAAAAATACACAAAATATAAAGACTAATAACAAGACTATTGAAGTATTCTACCCAGTTACCACCACCAAATATAATTACTGTTATCTTTGAAGTCCCTGTCCCTTCCCCTCTCACTCTACTCAGAGGAAACCACTCTGCTGAAATTTATGTTTATCATTCTCTCTCACTCTCTCTCTCTCATTTTCGTTTTCCTAGATGGTAATTTCCTAAATAATATATTTTCCAGTGTTGCATGTTTTGAACTTAATATTGACAAAAATAGAGTATATGTCTTATGCTACTTGCTTTCTTAGTTCAACATTATGTTTCTGAGATTTATCCATGTTTTTACTTATCTGTGTAATTCATTACTCTTCACAAGAATACAGTGTTTTATTGTATGCCTATCATGCAGTTTATTTATCCCTCCTGTGGTTGATGGACATTTGAATTGTTCCTCTTTTTCCTTCCATTACAAAAAAGTGCTGTGATGGATATGAACTTGTCTTCTAGAAGTACTTGCTGGGTGATGCAATTTTCAAAGATGTTTGCCTTAATTTATAATCCCATGAGAAGAGTAACTCCACATCCTTGCCAACTTTAGATTTTGTCAGTATTCTTAACTTTTGCCAGTCTGGTAGTTGTAATATAGTATCTCATTGTGGTTGAAATTTTCATTTTCTTGATGACTGACAAGGCTGAGAATCTTGCTTATATTTGTTTGGACATTTGGATTTACTCTCTCTGAAGATCTGTGCAAATCTTTTTTTTCAGTTTTCTATCCATCATTTGCATTTTTTCTTAATGGTTCATAGAGTTTCTTTATATACTCTAGATACTATTCCTTTGTTAATAATTCATATGGCAAACATACTCTACCAGTCTGTGGCTTGTATTTTCACTTTCTTTTTCATATCTTTTTGTGAATAAAAGTTCTCACTTTTACTTTAGCTAATTTACCCATATCTTCTTTTATTATTTACAGTTTTTGCTTAAGAAATTTTTCCTTATCCCTAATGTCACAAAGATGTCATCCTATGTTATGCCTAAAAATTTATAGTTTTGTCCTTCATATTTAAATCTTTAGTAAACCTAGAATTGGTTTTTGTGCATGAGGTAAAGTAGGGTTTTGATTTCATTTTTTTCCACACCAATAACAATTGCTCCAGTCATGTGTATTAAAAGTCTATCCTGGGCTTCCCTGATGGCGCAGTGGTTGCGCGTCCGCCTGCCGATGCAGGGGAACCGGGTTCGCGCCCCGGTCTGGGAGGATCCCACATGCCGCGGAGCAGCTGGGCCCGTGAGCCATGGCCGCTGAGCCTGCGCGTCCGGAGCCTGTGCTCCGCAACGAGAGAGGCCACAACAGTGAGAGGCCCGCGTACCGCAAAAAAAAAAAAAAAAAAAAAAAAAAGTCTATCCTTGGGGACTTCCCTGATGGTCCAGTGGTTAGGACTTTGTGTCTCCCCTTCAGGGGGCACGGGTTCCATCTCAGGTTGGGGAACTAAGATCCCACATGTGCAGGCAAAAAAAAAAAAAAAAGT
The DNA here is from genome assembly GCF_002837175.3 of Physeter macrocephalus. NCBI lineage: Eukaryota > Metazoa > Chordata > Mammalia > Artiodactyla > Physeteridae > Physeter > Physeter macrocephalus. Next base: position 2,228,792 of record NC_041221.1, read on the forward strand.
CTAACTTTTCCCCACTAACTTGCAATGCTTTCTCTGACATAAATCACATTTCAAGTCTGTTTTTGAATTATTTGTTTCATTCATCTATTTACCTTTCCTGATGATAATATGATAGTGTCATATTTATCAAAGCTTTATAAGAATACTTGATATCTATAAGTAAGCTTCAATAACTTGCTGTTCCTTTAGAATGTCTTGGTTATTCAGGCCCGCGTAACGCAAAAAAAAAAAAAAAAAAAGTCTATCCTTGGGGACTTCCCTGATGGTCCAGTGGTTAGGACTTTGTGTCTCCCCTTCAGGGGGCACGGGTTCCATCTCAGGTTGGGGAACTAAGATCCCACATGTGCAGGCAAAAAAAAAAAAAAAAGTCTAACTTTTCCCCACTAACTTGCAATGCTTTCTCTGACATAAATCACATTTCAAGTCTGTTTTTGAATTATTTGTTTCATTCATCTATTTACCTTTCCTGATGATAATATGATAGTGTCATATTTATCAAAGCTTTATAAGAATACTTGATATCTATAAGTAAGCTTCAATAACTTGCTGTTCCTTTAGAATGTCTTGGTTATTCCTGTCCCAACGATCTTTCATATATATTTTGAAATATTTTTTGACAAGTTACATATACACATACACACAAATTCATTGCAATTTTAATTGATAATGCATTTAATCTATAGATCAATTTGCAGTGAACTGACTTGTTTTGCTATTGCTTCTCCCAATTCACGTACATAGTATATTTTGTATCTCTTCATTTAATTAGAACTTCTTTTAATAATCAACATGTCTATAAAGGTCTTACACATATTCTGTTAAATTTATTCCTAGGAACACCCACATACACACACACACACACACACACACACACACACACACACACACACTTGCTATGATTGATTATTTGAATATTCTCTTTTGAGAAGACTGATCAGATCTAATTTTTCTACCTCCTCTCCTCTTTAATTGGGTAGTATTTCTTTCTTCTCATTGACTAATAGAATTTTTTTTTATATTTTATTAAATCATGGGTATAAGTTTTTGTCAGCTACATATGTTGTAAATATCTTTTTCCTCTAATGGCTTACCATTTCATTCTTTTTTATTTCTAAATGAACCATATTTTATATGTATATGAAATTGTTATTCATGAGTGAGTCGACCTGTAGTTTTTTATACAAGATTATGCTAAAATTACTTGGGAAGTGTCTCTTCTTTTCTTAGGAAGACTTTTTAACTGATTCAATTTTTTAAAATGTTAATAGCACTTTAATTGTTTTTTATTCCTGCTTTAGGCAATTTTGTAAATTATATTTTTCAAGGATCTGCCCATGTCATCTAAATTTTCACATTCATAAAATTCTTATTATCTTTTTCCTATTACCATTCCTCTCTATTGTGTATTTGTTCGCTCTCATTTTATGTTATCTTTATATTTTCATCCTTTAATGTTCTCTGGATGCTTAGATAAGTTTACAACCCTTTTACTTTTCTATTATAATCACATTACACTCCAAATTTCACCATAAACACTATCTTGCCTTTTTTGTTTTTAATTAATTAATTTATTTATTTATGGCTATGTTGGGTCTTTGTTTCTGTGTGAGGGCTTTCTCTAGTTGTGGCGAGCGGGGGCCACTCTTCATCACAGTGCGTGGGCCTCTCACTATCACGGCCTCTCTTGTGGAGCACAGGCTCCAGATGCGCAGGCTCAGTAATTGTGGCTCATGGGCCCAGTTGCCCCGCGGCATGTGGGATCTTCCCAGACCAGGGCTCGAACCCGTATGCCCTGCATTGGCAGGCAGATTCTCAACCACTGCGCCACCAGGGAAGCCCTACCTTGCCTTTCTTTCACAGGTTTATGGGATGTGTACTATTTTTGTTATTATTCTAATTCTAAATATTTTACCATTTCCCTTATGATTTCTTCTTTTACCTATGAATTGTTAAATTTGTGCTTTTAAATTTCTAAACATATGTGGATTTTCATTTATATTTTTGTTATTATAAGTAATAATTACAAAATTGCTTTGTAGTTAAAAAATGATCTATATAATACCAATTCTTTGACACTTTTTAGGACTTACTTTAACTGTACTAAATGGTCCATTTTTATAAATATTTTTCATATACTTGAAAAAGTTGTGTATTCTGAGGACACAGTGTACTAGATAATGTGGATTAGATGCTGTTTTTTGTATTGTTCAAATCTGTATCCTTGCCAACTTATTTTGTGTTTGATCTATTCTTGGGAAAAGTATATTAAAATATTGTACTATAATTGCACATATTTCCTATATTTCTGTCCATTTTTGCTTTAAATGTTTTAAAGCTATGTTACTTAGTGTCTTTTTGCATCTAGGAGAATTGAGTTAATACATTTGGGTAGACTAGAGTTAATTTTCAGTGAGAAATCTTCAGCTCTGCCAAAGATCTTTCCACTGTCTAGGAATTTATATCAATATGCACTTTAGGTGCACAAATAAAAGAAAGCATTAGATGAGTGGAAAGTGCAAATAACACCAGCAGGGTTTGTGCAAATTATTGGTTTTGGGGGGTTTTTGCTGGTGATGGGAAAGTTGAATTTGTACTCCTCTTGTTGGAGTTATAAATAGGTTTAATATTACTTCTTTTCATATGTGGTGCATTAATTTGTTCATAACTTTCTGGGTCTTTTTATCCCTTGAGAAGAAAAACATGATGCTGGGGGCCATGAGTCAGTGATGGGAGGAAAATGAGGGAGGGAACCACAGAAAAGGACCCAATTGGTTAATTGGGTTAATGGTTAATTGGTAATTGGTTAATGTCTTATTAGTCTGGAGAGTACTGTCAGCATCTTTCTTCCCCTTTGTAACTTCTTGGCTCCTTAAGAACCTGGCAGGAAGGAGATGGGCTTTTAGAAAGTTTCACTTTCAAGGGAAATACTGCTGCCCCACTTTCAACTGCCACACAAGAACTCATTAAATAACATTATACAGAGTGTGGATGTGAATAACATTAAATGTTGGACACCTAGGCCAGCATTTTTGAAATCTTAGTTACGTGGCACCATTTTATAAAATCCAGGTTACCTTCAATCCTAAACATATTCAGAATATGATAGCAATTACCCATCATTTTTAGAGATATGCAAGAACAATACATTTTTGAACTGACAGAGCCTAGTTTCTTTTGAAGTGCTTTATCAGAAATGAAAATGATGAAGTGTGCTGAGAATATGCAAATACATTCAAGTGCACACAATTAAAACCCTGAGATGTATTTGATGATAAATCACTTCACTGTGGTTGCAAGTATTTGCAATAGGAATTCAAATTGATAATTATGATTATGTGATTCTTAGAATAGCTAACAGTTTTCCATTTTTATCTGCTCTTTGAAATAAAAAGAGAAATATAATACCTTAAAACCACTCTCTAACAGGCAGATTGCATTTCAAATATATGAGAACTTTTTCTTCTCTCTGGCTGTTGTGTGTCAAAGTACCTAGAGAAAACCACAAGTAGGAAAAAAAAAAAAAAAAAAAAAGGCTGGTCCTATCCCCATCTCCACTCCCAACTTCAGAATAAATTTCCAAAGCTTGTTCCAGTTCCCAAATTACCTCCAATACAGGCCTTAAAGAATGAGGGCAGATACCCGATACGTCCCTTATAACGCAAATGTGTTGTACTGGAATTTAAGCCACCTTCTAACCTATCCCTTCCCTGAGCAAGCCCTGAACTGATGGAACAAACTTATGATGGGAACATCTGTGAGGATGTGTTAGAGGAGGACTATTCTGATTTCTTTTTTTTTAATTAATTTTTATTGGAGTATAGTTGATTTACAATGTTGTATTAGTTTCAGGTATACAGCAAAGTGAATCGGTTATACATATACATATATCCACATTTTTTTTAGATTCTTTTCCCATATAGGCCATTACAGAGTATTGAGTAGAGTTCCCTCTGCTATACAGACTATTGTGATTTTTTTATTTAGACATTCATCATCAGCTGGGCCAGTTCTTCTCTGCTTTTTGTAGCTGTTTCACCTTGGAGGGATGAGTCAAGCTGAGCAGATAATCTTCCAATTCAGAAATCACGTGCATCGCAAATGTGATGATTCTGGGGAGGTACAGGACGGCTAGCTCAGATGTTAGGATCATTGGGAACTTGCTGTAAGGCTGGTTTGGTGTAGGGAAATCAATTCATTTCCTCCTGGCAGAGGATCTACCCTTAAAAGGAGACTGTTCTGCAACTCTCACCCTCATCTTTCATCTGCCTGGTCCCAGTTTATCTTAATTTTCAAATGTGCTTATTTTAAAATGTAGGTTTTATTATTACTCAGGTATGACAAGGTCAACAGACAGGAGACAATTACCATTGAAAAGACAGTTTGTTGCTCAAAGCTTCCTAAAGGAGGGGGTCACTAAGGGCTAAAGGGGAAGTACCAGTGTCGGTCAGGGGGCAGAAGAAGCAAGAGGAAAACATGGGCAAGAGCCTTTATTGTGTTTTCTGCAGGAAGGAATGGGTGAGGCAGTGTTAGCAGACTTAGGATTGGCTAGTTTGAGTAATCTCAGTGGGCTTTGGGCCATACAGGCTGTCCTTAGTTGTCTGGTACCTGGCCTTGGTGTGATTAGGGCAGGGGAATAGTGGTCACAGAATGTAAGAGCCTGATAAAAGAGGTAGTTATCGGGTAGGAGATGGGTCAGTTGGTTTGCCTACGAAAGGCATGCTTGCAGGGTGAGTCTTTTACTACCTTTAGGAACTGGCTAGCTGTGGGAGAGGCAGTCCCTCCAGGGTCAGCAAGACCCCAAGATATCAAAGCATCAGATTCACATATTTAACCCAGTGCTGTAATAAACAGGTGTCCCCTTCCTGCAGGTACTTCTCAAGGCTTCACACAATGCTCTAGGAGTGACTGGACTCCAGGTTGTCCCATGATCTGGATGAGAGAGCCTGTATGGACTGACAGAACATCATGTCAAAGGTAGAGCTCACCTTCTTTCCTCCTACACCTTCCCAGGTGGTGGGTTCTGCTGTGGACTTTGCTTAAGACATCACTTAACCTCTCTGAGTTTCATCTGTGAAATACAGACAAGAGCAGTCTTATCTTATCTATGGAAAATGAATTAGAAAGCAAACATGAAAAGGGATTCAAAGCACAATATACAGTACTGTCCAAGTATGATTCACAATTACTTAGTCGAGAAAAGAAGCGGATGCCTTGAAAGAAGCGTAAACTAAGATGGAAACAACACACTACCAACAATGAAATAAAATCCATCCTTTTTAGTTTGATTTACAGCTTACATGGTAAGCATGAGCTCCATTTGGCACTCCTAAACTGAGAGTTTGGGCTCTGAGTTGAGGTAATTCAGGGAATCTGGCAGTCCTGTAACTCACTGTGAGGTGTCGGCCAAGTCTGTTGCAGTTCTTTATTGAATTATCACAGTGTGGTATCTGTGCGTTCTTGCCTATTTCTTTTGAAGTAAGATTTGGGAAATTTCCCTTTAGGCCACTAAGCATTTCAGGTTTCCTCAGAACAGTTAGTTCTCCACAAAACTGTTTTGCTTTATGTCTGGTACAAAATCCTAGCGAGATCTTGATTATACTGTTTGCCAATCCAGTTAAGTAGAATTTTTTCTCTTGACTGTCCGGGGATTCTACCTGTAAGCTTTGTTTATTTCCTTGCATGCCTGGTATATAACTAGTTAGGAGCTACCCAGTGTCCCAGATTTTAAGTTAGAAAGTGGTGAGACTTTCTATACGATTACTGCAGTTCTCAAGAAGCATATATAATCAAGGTGTAGAGAGATTATTACATTTGTGTTTTGAGGACCTCAGCAAGCAGACACAGTTGGAATACACCGTCAATAGGGAAGAAGAAGAGATGTGTGGGTTTATAAAGCAGGATTAAAAATAGAGTTACCTGAATAAAAGGCAGGAAGCTAGGAATTTACGTGTTTAAATGCCAGCTCTGTTGAGGATATGCCTGTTGTTTCCATTTATAATTTGAAATGTAGAATCAGTCATCTCATTGTATAAGAAGACCACATGCACCAGCCAGCTGATGACACTGAAACCCTCAGAAGGTTCAGATTTCTCTAGAAATGCAAGAAAATGCTCTTTAATGGATATAGTAAAATAATTATGATTGATGATAAAAATTTTTTAAATACATTATGAAATTTAATCTCTGGAACAATGTCTCCCAGTGGAAAGTGTAATTCTCGGTAAACAGGAAAACTGAAAATCTAAAAACCAGGGTTGAAACTTACCTTACCCAAGGAGGAGAAAAAATATTGGCAAATGAAGATTAAAAACCTCATGCCCTTTTTCTGGAAATATTCCCGAGTCCCCACACAGTATATCTTAGGCTGTGTGGAGTTCTTGACCCTCACACCACTCTTTTAAAATTGCTCATTTCCCAGTGTTTGCCTTGCCTGTCTTCAAATGTTCTTAGTCCTGGTTTTCATAAGACTTTGGAAACCCTGAATTAAGCAAATATTTGATAGGGGTAGTTTCAGGCCTCTTGAGAGATTTGGGATCCTACTTGTTTTTAGAGAGCCTATGGAGGCTCATATAGTTCAGGTCCTGGGGTGGATGCTGGCACAGAGTGGGTACCACTGGGTTTAATATCAGATCTGGCTCTCAGCAGAGTCAGGACATGTGGGCTCTCAAGTGATATTCATTATCACCTCCAAGGGCTTTATCAGACCTGAAATTCCAGACTTCCTTCTTCCACAACCCCTCGTAGTCTCGTTCCTGCTAGACAGGCTACTCATCCTCATTGGAACATGTGCTCCTGCAGTTTCTCACCATTGTCAGAGTTCTGGGCTCCATTCTGCCTCGTCTGCTTCTCTACCCAACCAGACCCCATGGCCTAGGTTGCACAAGTTCCTCATCAGCACTGCTCACATCCATATCTGGAGAGAAACCCTTTCTCATGCCATTCCCAGGTGCCAAGAACTGATAGAGGAAGTTGAGAAACATGCTGAAGGATTGCAGATGAGTTCAAGTCATCTCGATGCCAGGCTTCTTCTGCCATTCAGCAGCCTTCTGAATCAGCTGTCAGTCATCAGCTCTCCTCGTCCCCCAGAAAACTCTCCACTCTCATTTTGTTCAGATGATCAAGACTATCCAACAGGAACCCCTCTCATTTTTAAAGTTCTCTTAGTGTTGGGATGATATTTTTGAGATATTAACAACCTATGTCAACTTTTTTTTCCTTCCATCATTTCTTCATTTTTCTTTCTTCCACCATTTCTTCCTTTTTCTTGCCATGCATAGAAGCATTGAATTGGCTCCAGGTTCACTGTATCAGAGGGATAGGACAGGGTGGGTTTTAGTGGCTTTGGTTTCAAAGAACCTGGGCTCTTAGGAGAAGGAGGAGAACCAAGAATCAACACAATGTTTGGATGAAACACAGAAGAAGGATTCTTGTCCCCACCCCACCCCAATCCTTCCCCCAACTAGAAGATTCTTCTGGAATGGTGGTGAGAACAGAGACTCTGTGAGTCCTGGAGAGAGGAAACCCACTGCCTTCTTGCCCAACAGAATTGCAGAGAGAAAATGGAGTCACGGTGTCTAAGCATATGTCTTTAGTGTTGCAGAGATTACTGTATTCCTAGCAGAGCACAAAGACAGCAGCAAGACCCCCCTGCCACTGGCATGATATGGAAACAGCAGGAAGAGCCACCAAACCTGAAGGCACCATGTGCAGAAACAAGCACGTCTCATTAGAAACCTACATGAACCAAAATCAGCTATGCTTTCCACCTCCCCAACCATGTGTTAGTACTTGGTAAGTACCCTGTAACCTTGATGGAACTCTGGGAATGGAAGAGGGGGTGGACAGAATCAACTGGGATAAAGTGTCCACCAATTCAGTGGGATGAGGGCATATAATACAAATTAGGCTGAGTTATAGAAAAAGACAATTTGTATTTATTGCTCAGTCAAGTTAAAGCCTGAAATTCAAAACTCATCTATGTCCTCAACCATCTTCTTTCTTTCACGTTAACAAAAAAAAGTGTTCTATTGCCTTTTATTCCATCTTCACTCCAAGTATACCATGCTGCCATTCTCAACCTCTGTTTTAATACTATCCAACATTTACCAAGCCTTTGCTACAACACATCTCCTCTTATGTTCGATAATTTTAAGTCTCAAGGAATGGGTGTCTAATTCAGAATACCTAAGACAAGAAGGTGGATGGGCTGACTTATGGAATCCATGGATAAACCACCAGAGAGGCATTAACATAGCTGTGCCTCAGAAATAATTGGAACTATGGTCTAGTTGCCCTTAGGATTATTTCTCTCCATTTCTCAAATCTACTTTTCTCTGAAAACTGGAGTCATTATCTTTTTTCGCAGACTGGCTTATTCCAGCAGAGGAGAAATATGACTGCTGACAGTGCCAAAGTTTTTCATTTTAAAATTCTCCAAAGGGGAGAAGACTGACTCATGCTTTCTCTCTGATTTCACACTCAAAAATCCATACATTCCTTATGTCATCTCTAAGTTTTGCCGTGGGGGTAGAAATAGTTTCCAGAAAGGGCAGGGGTTGGAGTGAAACAGACAAAACAATAGATGTCTATGACACATCTATAAGGGAGATTGGCTCTCATTTCAGTGGCTATAAGCTTGCACATTCAGTCACAAAAAGTAAATACTCACAAAGGAATAGGAGTGTATTATCCTTACTGCTTCCACTTCCTTACCATTTACTCTCCTCAACCTCTTACAGTCCAGAACCCCTAAAGAAATTTTCTTACAGGTTGCTGTGAATGACCTCATCATTCTCAAGTTCAACTACCTTTTTTTCTTTTTTTTAGTAACCATCCTCCTTTTTTTTTTTTACAATAGTTGACTCTGTTAATGGCCTCATTTTGCCAAAACCTTTTTTCTTAGCTCAGATCCATTTGCTGGTTTTTTACCTGGTTCTCTTCCTACCTCCTAGATATGCCTTCTGTGTCCTTTGCTGATTTTTCCTTTCTCCTTTTGCTCCTTAATTATAGGCAATCATCACGTTTCTGACCTCAATCCTCTTTTTCCTACTCTCTCCTATAGTGGTTTTAAGCCTTAAGTAGCTTTTTATTTTCCACAGCATAAAACCAAAAGCACTAAAAGCTGCAAAAAGCTAATGTGAAGTTAACATCCCACAATAATAATGTGATGAATGATAATAAGAACAGCAAGAGTTGACAATTACTGAGCACCGACCACTGCTCTAAGCACTTTCCTTGAATTAAGCCATGTGATCTTCATCCTATGAGATGAATGCTTTTTCTATTATTCTCCTTTTGACAGAATAATAAGGAATAAAAAGGAAAAGGGAATGTGCAGAGGTTAAAGACTTATCCAGCATCAAATAATGAGAAAGACATTGTTCATACTTGGGCAGTCTCCCAAACATGCCTAAGGCGTCCTGTGTTCTTGCTTCTACTCCTGGAGAGTGACCCCCATACCCTACTCCATCATTCAACATTTTACCCCTTTTTCAAGAAGTTCCCAGATTTCCCCTTCCCAGTGCCTTGCTGAATGGATTCTTTCCCTCTGTTGTACTCCCATGGAGTCTTATTTGTGCCTTGCTTATAAATTTATGATTCTATTTTCTACTTGATTATTTTAAAATATGTCATCTTGTTCAATAGACTGTAAACACCTGCAGGTTTCTGTGTCCCTGCACCATAGACCCTCTCAGTTCTTTGTTCCATCATGGATGCTCAATCAATGTTTATTAATTGAATAGATGAGCCATTTGTCAGACAATAAATGTTTATTGAGAATCTTTTGTAAGACTCTATAGACCAGTGCTGCTTAAAGTATGACCTGCAGACTGGTACTCTTCCTGGAACCATTTGTTATGATAAGAAAGGAGGTTGTACCAGAGGGTGAATCAACGCATACCTTCTTCATTAAGAAAGTCCTGCTAAGAAAAATATCTTGGTTGAAATAAATAGTGTGCTTAGTGACATAGTTGATTTACCACGTGGTTGAAATACATTTTGGTGCCAGCTCCTGATCTCATCAGGGATCACTAACAAATAGTTTGAGGACCTGTATTTTAAGTAGCGGTGCTATAGGGTATGTAAAGCAGGTATGAATTCTGCTCCTGGGAACTCACATTCTAGTTGAAGAGATGTAATGTGATATTTTAAAACAAGAACAGCAACAACTAGATCACAAGATGATAAGCATGCAGTTCAGTAGAAAGAATAAAAAAATTAAAGTGCCTCCAAACTTTTAGTCCAACTCTCCAAGTTTTGCAGATTAAAAAACAAAGGCTAAGACAGGTCATTATAAGCAAGTCTTAATAATGCAAAATGCTTCCATGGGAACAGAAAAATTAGAAATACAGTTTAAAATATGACCAGATGTTAACCATGATATGAACATTCACAACACTTATAGGTGGACATGGATACCACAAGAAATTTTTTCTGATCTTTATCTGTATATTTAACAAAATCCAAAAGTTTGCATGATGAAACATGACAATTAGGAAAAAAGTTATTTAAAAGTGTATTTTTGCAGTCTATATATAATTGCTTTCTTAAAAATTCTAATTTAGTTCTTCCTATAAAAAAAAAGTGTAAATACTTAAGAAAGCACTTTCTGAGTGGCTATATTTTCTTTGAAGGGCTTTTAAATGTAAATGATGTACAGCAAGACTTTCAAACGTTTGTTTGTTGATTACAATTACAATTTTAGGTCATCTGACAATCACCATTTTCGGAGGGAGGATTATCAACAAGAGTAGACTTACTGAACCAGACATTGTGCCAAAAGTAGAACTGATTACAGATATTGGGTTGAATGTGCCAGATTTCTGGAACAATCACTTCCTAGAGACATGTGAGTTAAATCAGCAGATTGCTATGGAAATAGAAAAAGAAATGAACACATCCTTAGGAACAGAATATGAGGTCTGACAGTACACATTTATGCTGTCACAGGGAAAAGGAAAAAAAAATCTCTACTCCAAGACAAAGTCAATACTTTTGTGATTCGTGTGCTTCCTGACAAAATATTTGATCTGCTTGGGCACACATGAGAGGAGGTACAGCTGGCAAGGGATAGAGATAGATTCTAGCACAGAAATATTACAGCACATTCTTACAAAAGTGTTATGAAAACCATCTGACTTACAATTCTGTCCTCTACTAGCTCCATCCCTGTCACTGAACTAAGGGAACACACACTAGAACTCACACATCAAAATGAAATCCCAAGGAAACCTAAGCAAAATGTAAACAGAAAAAAAACCTGAAAAAATAGCAAGTTCAATGTCACAGTGAGAAAATGTTGGGTTATTTGTCCAAAAGTTATTACTTTGTTCAATTGTACTTTGAAATATTCATTAAAAAAATTTTTTTTGGTCCTTTAAATATTCTTTGGAAGAAATCTATTTAAAGATAAACAGGGCAGATGAAAAAGGGGGGGATAAAGATGGAGAGATTTACAAGCTTGTTTGTCACAGTGATCTTTGTTGTCCCCTCCAAATCCATACATTGACTCCCTAACCTCCAATGGGATGGTATTTGGAGATGGGGCCTCTAAGGAGGCAATTAATTTTAATGAGATCAGTGGGTGGGGCCCTTATCCTTATAAAAGGAGAGAAAGAGACCTGGGATGTGCTCACACAGAGGAAAGGCCAGGTGAGGACACAGCAAGAAAGCAGCCACTTACATGCAAAGGAGAGAGGCCTCATGAGAAAACAAATCTGCTGACACCTTGATCTTGGACTTCCAGCCTCCAGAACAGTGAGAAAAGAGATTTGTGTTGTTTAAGCCACCCAGTCTGTGGCACTTTGTCATAGTAATCCTAGCAGACTAAGACAAATCTAGAACTGTCTATTCAAAGTGTGTTCTGTGGACCAGGGCCAGGCTATGAAGTGCTTGTTAGCAGACCATGATAAGTACTGAAATTGAGAATAAGATTAAGAAACTTTTTTAAAAAAAAAAAGCAATTTGACAATTTGCTTTATGACTCTAGAATCTAATAATACAATATAAAGACTAGTATTCTGTATGCTTTTTTAAAATTTCACTTTCCTAAACAATTCATTTTTACTGTATTTTACAAAATTATCACTCTGTGATGGATTAGAAAAATAATCTGATCCTTCACCTTAGGCTCAGATTTAGAAGGAAACTAGTTCCCTCACTTTCCCTTTGTTTTGAATCTGAGACAGATGATTAAATTCTGTGATCTCTGAACTGCTGTAGGTCCCAGAAATGAAACTGAGATTGACTGGCATCTTCCCCACTCAGATTTTCATTTAGCAATGGCCCAGAATTTGATGATCATATATGCTGTATTAAACTGTCTCTTCCCTATGTTCAGAGGGTACCAGGTATGAATAAGATGCTGACTGGTTTTCTTTTAGGCCAGATATTTTGAGGCTTCTCTTTGCTTCAAAGTAACAACCAGCTGAACTCAATGGAAGGATTCATTGCAGGATTATTTCAAGCCACAAGGAGAGGGAAGCTCTAACAGGGATTGGTTTCAGCTGCATATATCAAACAACCCAAATAACAGTGACTTACATAAGACAGGTGTTATTATTCTCTCTAATAACAAAGAAGTCTTGATAAGTAGCCCATCACTGATGGAGCAGTTCAAGGATGTTAAGATCAATATCTGTAATTTGGGGGTTTTCTCTTACCGTCAGTAGTAACATGACTATTGCAGATCCAGCCATTACAGCTGCTTTTCAGGTAAGAAGAAAGAGGTAAGCAAAAGGGGAAAACATGCTGTTTGCCAACTGATTCTACTCCCGTTTTAAGGTGCTTACTGGAACCTCCATGTAAGAACTTCTACTGTCACTGGCAAGAACAGTTGTCATGTGGCTATTTCTATCTACAATAGATGCTGGGAAATCTGTTTTCCCGGAGGGATTCTGTTTTTGTTTGGTTTTAGCCAGGCTCATTGTTTGTAAAGAAGAGAACAGAACTCAGAAGGCAGCCAGCACTCTCTGCCATAGATTAAAGCAAATAACATGAGTGCATTTTCCAATTCAAGAAATGAGCAGCTTGACTGAGTTGCTAAAGATAAATTTTCCTTTCCTGGTTGCCGTTAGATAGGGAGACTGATCAAGAAAGGAGAGTCAAGATGTCTCTTCATAGAAACCAGCCTACAGCAGGAAAAGAGTGTTCTGGAAATTCCATACTTTGATATAAGAGTTTTTGCCATGATGTGCCTAGGTGTGGTGTTCTTCGTGTTTGTTCTGCATGTGGTGTATAGAGCTTCTTGAGTCTGTAGCTTAGTGTCTTTCATCAGTGCTAGGAAATTCTCACTTATAACCTCTTCAAATATTTCTGCTATTCATTCTCTCTTCCCTTTCCTTCTGGGACCCTATTTATACATGTTTTAGGCTTTTTTACATTGTTCCACAGAGCTGTTCCACTCTTAAGTATTTTCTCTATTTTCTTTTTTTTTCTTCTCTCATGCTTCAGTATGGCTATATTTCTACTGAGCAATATCTTTCAGTTCATCAATCTGTTCTGCTACTTATCTAATCTGGTGTTGACTCTATTTCTTTAGTTATTAATTTCAGTGAGTGAATTATTTCTAAAATTTCTATTTTTTCCTTAATAAATTTCAGTTCTCTGGTGAAATTCTCCATCTTGCCATCTATATTCTTGAACATATCAATCACATTTATTTTAAAGGCATAATGAACTTTGAGTGTGTTTCTACTGTCTATTTTATCTCTCTTTTTTTTTTTTTTTTTTACAATCACTTGGTTCTATTTCTTGGCATGCCTGGAATTCTTTGATTGTTAGATATTACATATAAAAAATTATTGAGGCTTTGGATGATCTTTCTTCAGAGAGATCTACCCTTTTTCTGGTAGGCAGGTATAGTAGAAACAAATCATCTTGATCCAGATCAGTCAGTCCTAACCCAGGTTGGATCTAACTCTGGATACCTTTACTCCCGGGTTGTAGACCTTCAGGGGTCATGCAGCCTTGAACTCTGTATTTTGTCTTTATAGCACTTTGAAACAGACAAAGCCCTATTTAGCTTTTTGGACTCTTAGCTCCCAGTTTATGTTTGGCTCTTTAGCTTTCTCTTCCATGCAACTGAGAAATTGACAACCACCTGTAGGAGAAATGTGGAAGAGACTATTATCACATCAGTGCCTTTCCTTTCTCTCTAGATCTTGATCTCTCAAGTCTTGGCTTCCTTGCTTGATCCTTCATGATTTAAACAGCTTCTTTAAACAAAATTCAGCTTTTGTCATTTACCCCAGGGGAAGTTTTTTTAATGTAAGCTGTGCCATCACAGAAGTTGAAATTTCACAATTTCATTTAGCTTTTCTTGTGGTGAATACTCATCCGTCCTCAGAGTAACTCAACTGCAGAGAACCCATGTTAAAGCACCTGAGAGTACATAGAAGTCCCTTTCATCAGGCTTGAGATGCAGAAGGCAGCACCCCCATAATCCTCTCCCCTTGGTGGGGGAGGGTAGTCAACTGAAGCATGGCAGCAGCTCTAGACAAAGAAAACTTTCTTCTAAATTGCCACCCTCTTTAAACTTTTCTATTCTTGAAATTGGTGAGTCTTGGAACAGGTCTTCAATTGTCATTGTAAATTTCCTTTGTGGAGGTTTGAGTCTCACAATCATGAGAATTTTTTGGTGGTGCCCAAATTGATACTGAGATAGGAGAAGCCCCAATTTAATGACTTGTTGCACTTAATATGAAAACATTCACTTCTGTCTGGCACTAAAATAAAATATGAGGATTAAAACATTTTTAAAAAATTATTTTCCCGGGCTTCCCTGGTGGCGAAGAGGTTGAGAATCCGCCTGCCGATGCAGGGGACACGGGTTCGTGCCCCGGTCTGGGAAGATCCCACATGCCGCGGAGCGGCTGGGCCCGTGAGCCATGGCCGCTGAGCCTGCGCGTCTGGAGCCTGCGCTCCACAACGGGAGAGGCCACAACAGTGAGAGGCCCACGCACTGCAAAAAAAAAAAAAAAAAAAAAAATTATTTTCCCTTTTGAAGTACATGAACCCATATTTCTAGCACCTCAAACTCAGCCTGCTCTTTTGAGAATGGTAGTTCACTAACATTATGGATTAAATAGGTTTTTCTGGACCTGCCAAGATTCTGAATTTCCTTCATACTATTTTTACTATGGGAAAATGCTTCATAACACAGCCAATTTATAAATATGATCCAAAACATAGTACATGTGATAGGTGTGGATTACCTTTGTTAAACCTGTTATTCAGAAAGTTAAAGATTTGGGAGAAGGGAATTGGACACCTTTGGAGAAAACTGTGCATTTTCTGAAGTCATTTTCCTTATAATCACTCAAATAAGTCATTTGAGAGCACTGTGCCTTCCTTTAGTTGCAGCTATATAAGTGACATAAAAAGAAAAGTACATTTTAAAAACCTATTTCATACAAACTTCTGGAGCTCACACAAAGAAATAGAAAATATGTTCTGGTAGTATGATGGTTAATTGTATGTGTCAACTTGACTGGCCACAGGGTATCCAGATGAAACATTATTTCTGGGCATGTCTGTGAGGGTGTTTCCAGATGAAATCAGCATTTGAATCAGTGGACTCAGGAAAATAAATGGCCCTTCCTAAGGTGGGTGGGCATTATGTAATCAACTGAGGGCCTGAATAGAACAAAAGGTGAAGGAAAGAGGGGTTTGCCCCTTTCTCTCCTGTCTCACTGCTTGAGCTAGGACATCTCATCTCATCTTCTCCTGCCCTCAGATGAGGACTTATACCATAGACTCCCTTGGTTCTCAGGTCTTCAGATTTGGCTTCCCTGGGTCTCCAGCTTGCTATTGGCAGATGTGGGATTTCTCAGCCTTCATAATCACGTGAGACAATTCCTCATAATAAATCCTTTATCTATCCATCTATCTACCTATCTCTCTATCTCTCATCTAACTTTATATATAAAGTTATATGTTCATATATATCTATACAAAGGAGCACACTGCTTTTGTTTCCCTGGAGAACCCTGACTAATTCAGGTAGTAGTAAAGGAAAACCAGTTTTAGAGCTGTGAGGGCCAATGTCTTTCAGCTTAACCTCATAAACAATCATATCTGAAATCCGGAAGTCGTCTGGGAAGTGTCAGAGTTCCTAGGACTTCTTGGTTCTGATGTGACTGACTGTGTAGATGAGTGTCTTTGAACTGTACTCACTTTTTAAAGGTTTTTTATGCTGATGCTATTTGTTTGAGCCCACTGGGAGATATTATTGTAGCCATGTCAGTATGATGGAAGATCATTTTGCCACATGCCCTGAATATGACAGGACAGAGGTAAATGAGAACAGATTATATATATTAATATAATGTTCGCTAGGGCTTCTGTACCAGAGAAATTTATTGTCTCACAGTACTGGAGGCAAGAAGTCTGAGATCTAGGTATTATCAAGGTTGGTTCCTTTGGAAGCCTGTGAAAGAGACTCTGTTCCAGGCCTCACTTCCAGGTTCCGGTGGTCTTCTGGCAATCTGTGGTGTTCCTTGGCGTGTCAATGCATCACCTGATCTCTGCCTTCATCTTCACATGGTCTTCTCCCTGTTTGCATGTCTGTGTCCTAATTCCCCCCTTTTCTAAGAACACCAGTCATATTGGATTAGGGGCCCACTCTACACCAGTATGACCTCATCCTAACCAATTACATCTGCAATGACCCTACTACCAAATCAGGACATGATCTAAGGTACTGGGGGCTAGGACATTAGTATATGAATTTGGGGGGGCACATAATTCAACCCATAACACTTCTTCTAACTTGAAATTTTCAGACACTCTGCCCCAACCTCCTATACCTCATCAATGAGAGTTAAGAATCTTTGATACAGCACTTTGCTTAATTAGCTATTATAATTCATTCAAGGAGTGAGAAGTTAGTTCATAGTCTTTTCTGGTAATAGGAGGGTTAATCTATTATGCAGTAAAACTGACTTGAAGGCCACAGTTTCTTGGAGCAGAAGACCTGCTGTTGGAACCCTTTATCAGGTGTGCACAACTGTGTTGATTGATCTCTTTAGAAACTAGCATTTTACAGCCATTCATTTTCAATCTGGTAATCAGACTGATTAAACTTTGACAAGCATAAAGAAGAGAAAAAAATGAAATAATAACTCTTCTGCTAAATTTTAACAGAAGAAAGCTGACAGCCCAAAGAGGGAGAAATGATGGGTATTTAAAAAATAAAATTAAAAAACACAATGGGCCTCTGGAGGGTACTTGTTAAAATAATTTGTGATAAGACTTTGAATATAATAATTGCCAATTTTTTTTCAGCTTGATTAACGTGAGTAAAGTGCCTTAAAGTGTTACATGAGGTGTTGGTTTTGACTATTGGGGTTTGTTGTTGGTGTTTGTTTGTTTTAGTTTCAGCACCTCACCTCTAAGTTTAGATGACATTCTTACCACTTGACTCTTCTCCAGTGGATCTCAACTGGGGACACTTTTGCCCCCAGGGGATATTTGGGAATATCTGAAGACATTTTGATTGTCACAACTTGGGTGGAGAATACTATTGGCATCCAGTGGGTGGAAGCCAGGGATGCTGCTAAATCTCCTACCATGCACAGCACAACCACCTCACAACAAGGAATTATCCACCTTAACATGTCAATAACGCTGAGATTAAGATCATTAATTTTTCCCACATGGGTCTAGACTGGGGAGCCTTCATTCTGCTATTTAACTGTTCTAGCTATAACCCACATGTCACCCAAGATTCACTGTGTTCTTGGAGAGAAGATAACAGTATATTGGGGTCAAGCCAAAACTCTGAGGAAGGTGCAATGTCCCCATCAAGATTTTTGCAAACGTCTGGGAGCTCATGTTCTCAAGGTCACTCAGGCTTGGTCTTCTTCTCCTAGGAAATTGATGTATTTTAATCCCATCTTCTCTCCTACTGTTATTCTCTCTGCTCACCTTCAAACCGGATGTGGAACTTGACCTCCCTGCCTTTTTATGTTCACAAAAACCTTCCCAAATAAGGCATCAGTGTAACAGACTTTGATGAACTTTTCTTTTTTGGGGGGGAGGGGTGGGTATATTTTGTGGGAGGGTATTATTTTTCATAGTCACAAAAGAACAGAGGACAGGCTATTAAAATTTCTTTAGTCATCCCTACACGTTGCTTGACCATCTTCTTTCTTTCCTACAACTCTCTTCTGCAGTTTTACAGGCCCTCAACCCTCAGGCTCCCCAGTGAAGCCAATTCCTCTGTGCTTGAATGTACATAGTTATTTAGAATTCCAGCTCCAAACCTCCCTTTGCATAATTTGGGATGCATTACTGAGCTCCACTCTACAGTGGACCATCCCCTCTAGGTCCTGCTTTAATGCAGGACTTTGTGTGCTTTAATACACACAAAGATCAGGTGAAGGTGCTAATGTTCTGATTTCCTCCTTTCTTGCTCCTCAAACCAGTTCCTAGAGGAACATATGGAGAATTAGGTTCCCACTCAAGTGATGGAGCCCCACTCCTCCAGACTCCTCTTAGAAATTAGACTTGACTTTCCTGCCCTTCCTCTGTGTCTCCCTTGTTTACAAAACTATTCGATCCTGGGCATGTCACTCAATTTAGAATCACAGAAAGTAGAGCCTGAAGAAACCCTGGAACACATCTATTTTAAGTCTTTCATTTTAGAGCTAAGAACTAACTTGGGTTAATTAATTAACCCAAGGTTAATTAATGGTATTTGGTACTTAAATCCAGGTGCCTGTTTCCTGGCCCTCTCATCACAATGACAGGGAGGAAAAGACCCAAATCCTAGTTCTCAAGGAAATCACTTTATTCAGCCTCAATTTCCTTGTTAAAAAATAGGAATGGGTTAAATGAGATGGTGTCCAAGGTTCTTTTCAACACAAGCAATCAGGCAATTTTTTTTTTTTAAATCAGGTAATTTTTAAATGTTGGTTGGAGACTCTCTGAACACCCCCCAGCTAATAAAACAACAAAAACACTTTGCCAACCATGTTGAAAAAGATTCACTTTTTCACCCATATGACATTTTTAAAGAGACATAATGGGTAAAAGCACAGACCCTAAACCTAGAATGGGTGAGAATCCAGGCTCAGCCTCTTACTAGACAAACTGTGTGATCTCTACCATGCCACTTAACCTCTCTGTGCCCTTGTTCCATCACCTTTAAAAAGGGGGATTATAATCATAATGCCTAAAATAGTTTTGGGGAGTAATTGAGTTCGTAAAAGCACTTAAAACAGTAACCAGCATATTGTAAGTACCACGTTAAGTGCTAATGCCTATTATTTCTGACACGTGCAATTAGTAGGCTACGGATCATGAAATAAAATAATTAGGTTCAAATAGGAAGATTTCAGGGATACACTCTTCATTTTATATCCACTTTTTTTCTTGCATTTTAAGAACCAAAGAGTAACTGAGTCAACTCAGAATCTCACAGTATTATTTTTAGACTCTTAGGAGAAACTTTTAATCATACTTGCATTTGGATAACGGATTATTCATGTCATGAAAACGAATCAGTTACTGAGGGTGGGCTGAAAACATCAAGATTGTGCCATGTAAGCACTCTGGCTTGTGCTGCTGGGTGAGATTCTTTGTACTGTGTTACAATTTATATTTCCTGCAAAAATTCAGAGGAAAACCAAATGCTTGAAAACTGGGCTTGATAGCATTGGGTGAGGTTCTTTGTAATGTGTTAACAATTTATATTTCCTGCAAAAATTCAGAGGAAAGCCAAATGCTTGAAAACTGGGCTTGATAGCATTGGGTTTTTTTAATGTAATTTTTCTAATCCTTGCAGTCAGAAGGGATGTGTTTTGCCCTGGGAACCTCACCTGTATTTAAGTTAAATTATTTTTAATTAGCCTCACATTATTTTCCTGGAAGGTCTTAATCTTGAAAATTCCTCTCTCTCTCTCTCTCTCTCTCTCTCTTTATCTCATTCGGGAGCATCCAGTCAGAGCTACTGACCCAACTTTGGGCAAGAGTTTATCCCAAAGTCATTTGGTCTTAGAACATTTGCCAAATGAGATGCAAAGGTGTTAACAGCTTGGGGATGGTTCTGGAACAGAAGTCCCCCCGCAAGGACCCTGCCTGATCCAACTCCCGGTGACTGTTTTCATCAGATGCAATGAAGGAGGTGCCTGTGTCTCCCCCACTTCCCTCTGCCTCTTGGACATAAGATCTGGGAGGGGCAGCTGTGGGGAGGGGAGTGCTTACCATTAGCAGCCTCAGCCTCTGCCAGCAAGTCGGGGGTGAGCAAGGAGGCACTGAGAATCACAGGTGCAGAGTCACCAGGCAGGCAAGAAGGAAAGGTTTCAGGTCTTATTGGGGGCTTTTGTTGACAATGAAGGACAGCCAAGTCACAAGGTGTCACCTGTTATGCTGAGACAATTTATACATAAATCAGTCTCCGTTAGGAGTGAATATCTGGTGGGAAAATGTGCCAAGCCGTGGAGTCTGCTCAGTGCTGTGCCCAGTGTGAATCTGTGGCTTGAAAAGAAAAATCAAAGCAGGCAGAGAAATGTCAGAGCAAGAACAAGGTGGCTCAGAGGGAGGTCAGGGCCTCCTAAATCTTCTGAAGACTCCTCCTCTTTCAAATGTTCTTTTGGTGTGTTATTTTATTTGGGGGGAGGGGATTTTCTTTATTTTAATTTTTATTGTGGTAAAAAAACAACATAGGGCTTCCCTGGTGGCGCAGTGGTTGAGCATCCGCCTGCCGATGCAGGGGACACCGGTTCGTGCCCCGGTCCGGGAAGATCCCACATGCCGCGGAGCGGGTGGGCCCGTGAGCCATGACCGCTGAGCCTGCGCGTCCGGAGCCTGTGCTCCGCAACGAGAGAGGCCACAACAGTGAGAGGCCCGCGTACCACAAAACAAAACCAAAAACAAAACATAAAATTATTTTTTCAATCCAAGACCTCTTCTGAGATTCAGAGCCACATATCCAACTGTATACTAGGTAACATGGATGCCACAAAAGTGCCTTTTTTTTTTTCAATTTATTTAATTTATTTATTTATTATCTTCAGCAGCATTGGGTGTTTGTTGCTGCACATGGGGTTTCTCTACTTGTGGCGAGCAGGGGCTACTCTTTGTTGCGGTGCACGGGCTTCTCATTGTGGTGGCTTCTATTGTTGTGGAGCACGGGCTCTAGGTGCGTGGGCTTCATTAGTTGTGGCACGCGGGCTCAGTAGTTGTGGCTCATGGGCTCTAGAGCACAGGCTCAGTAGTTGTGGTGCACAGGCTTAGTTGTTCCACGGCATGTGGGATCTTCCTGGACCAGGGCTCGAACCCGTGTCTCCTGCATTGACAGGTGGATTCTTAACCACTGTGCCACTAGGGAAGCCCCAGAAGTGCCTTTTTTTTAAATTTTATTTTATATTGGAGTAGATTTACAATGTTGTGTTGGTTTCAGGTGTACAGCAAACTGATTTAGTTATACATATATCTATTTTATTCAGATTTTTCCATATAGGTTATTACATATTATTGAGTAGAGTTCCCTGTGGTATACAGTAGGTCCATGTTGACTATTTTCTATAAAGTAGCATGTATATGTTAATCCTAACTTCCTAATTTATCCCTCCCCTGCCACCTTTCCCATTGGGTACCATAAGTTTGTTTGCTAAGTCTGTGAGTCTCTTTCTGTTTTGTAAATAAGTTCATCTGAATAATTTTTTAGATTCCACATATAAATGCTAACACATGATATTTTGTCTTTGACTTACTTCATTTAGTATGATAATTTCTAAGTCCATTCATGTTGCTGCAAAATGCATTATTTAATTCTTTTTTGTGGCTGAGTAATATTCTATTGTGTATATGTACACATCTTCTCTATCCATTCCTCTGTCGATGGACATTTAGGTTGCTTCCATGTCTTGGCTATTGTAAATAGTGCTGCAATGAACATCGGGGTGCATGTATCTTTTGGAAGTATGATTTTCTCTGGATAAATGCACAGGAGTGGGATTGCTGTATCATAAGGTACCTCTATTTTTAGTTTCATAAGGAAGCTCAATACTGTTTTCCAAAATGGCTGTACCAATTTACATTCCCACCAACAGTGTAGGAGGGTTCCCTTTTCTCCACACCCTCTCCAGCATTTATTGTTTGTAGATATTTTGTTGATAGCCATTCTGACCAGTGTGAGGTGATACCTCATTGTAGTTTTGATTTGCATTTCTCTAATAATTGGCAATGTTGAGCATCTTTTCATGTGTCTTTTGGCCATCTGTATGTCTTCTTTGGAGAAATGTCTGTTTAGATCTACTGTCCATTTTTTGATTGGGTTGTTTGGGTTTTTTTGGATATTGAGCTGCATGAGATATTTGAATATTTTGGAGACTAATCCCTTTTTGGTCACATCATTTGCAAATATTTTCTCCCATTCTGTGGGTTGTATTTACATTTTATTTATGGTTTCCTTTGCTGTGCAAAAGCTTTTAAGTTTAATTAGGTCCCATTTGTTTATTTTTGTTTTTATTTTCATTACTCTAGGAGGTGAATCCAAAAAGATATTGCTGTGATTTATGTCAAAAAGTGTTGTGCCTATGTTTTCCTCTAAGACTTTTATAGTATCCGTTCTTACATTTAGGTCTTTTATCCATTTTGAGTTTATTTTTGTGTATGGTGTTAGAGAATGTTCTAATTTCATTCTTTTAAATGAGGCTGTCCAGTTTTCCCAGCACCATTTATTGAAGAGACTGTCTTTTCTTCTTTGTATATTCTTGCCTCCTTGGTCATAGATTAATTGACCATAGGTGTGTGGGTTTATTTCTGGGCTTCCTATCCTGTTCCATTGATCTATATTTCTGTTTTTGTGCCACTGCCATCCTGTTTTGATTACTGTAGCTTTATCGTATAGTGTGAATTCAGGGAGCCTGAATCCTCCAGCTCCATTTTTCTTTCTCAAGATTGTTTGGCTCTTCGGGGTCTTTTGTGTTTCCATGCAAACGTTAAGATTTTTCATTCTAGATCTGTAAAAAATGGCATTGTTAATTTGATAGGGATTGCATTGACTCAATAGATTACCTTGGGTAGTATAGTCATTTTGACAATATTGATTCTTGAAATCCAAGAACATGATATATCTTTCCATTTGTTTGTTTTGTCTTCGATTTCTTTCATCAGTGTCTTATAGTTTTTGGAGTACAGGTCTTTTGCCTCCTTAGGTATGTTTATTCTTAGATATTTCATTCTTTTCATGCAATACTAGATGGGATTGTTTCCTTAATTTATCTCACTGATCTTTTGTTGTTAGTGTGTAGAAATGCAACAGATTTCTGTGTATTAATTTTGTATCCTGCAACTTTACTGAATTCATTGAAGAACTCTAGTAGTTTTCTGGTAGCATCTTTAGGGTTTTTCTAAGTATAGTACTATGTCATCTGCAAACAGTGACAGTTTTACTTCTTTTCGGATTTGGATTCCTTTTATTTCTTTCTCTTCTCTAATTGCCGTGGCTAGGACTTCCAAAACTATGTTGAATGAAAGTGGCAAGAGTGGACATCCTTGTCTTGTTGCTGATGTTAGAGGAAATGCTTTCAGCTTTTCACCATTAAGTATTACGTTAGCCATGGGTTTGTCATATATAGCCTTTATTATGTTGAGGTATGTTCTCTCAATGCCCCCTTTCTGGAGAGTTTTTATCATAAATCGGTGTTAAATTTTGTCAAAAGTTTTCTGCATCTACTGAGATGATCATGTGGTTTTTATTCTTCAATTTGTTAATGTGTGTATCACACTGGTTGATTTGTGCATATTGAAGAATCCTTGCATTCCTGGGATAAATCCCACTTGATCATGGTTTATAATCCTTTCAATGTATTGTTGGATTCAGTTGGCTAGTATTTTGTTGAGGATTTTTGCAACTATGTTCATCAGTGATACTGACCTGTAATTTTCTTTTCTTGTGATATATCTGTCTGGATTTGGTATCAGAGTGCTGGTGGTCTCATAGAATGAGTTTGGGAGTGTTCCTTACTCTGCAATTTTTTTAAATAGTTTCAGAAGGATAGGTGTTAACTCTTCTCTAAGTGTTTGCTAGAATTCACTTGTGAAGCCATCTGGTCCTGGGTTTTTATTTGTTGGAAGTTTTTTTTTTTTTTTTTTTTTGCTGGTTCAGTTTTAGGAGATTGTACCTTTCTAAGAATCTTTCCATTTCTTCTAGCTTGTCCATTTTATTAGCATATAGCTGCTTATAGTACTCTTTTATGACCCTTTATATTTCTGTGGTGTCATTTGTAACTTTTTTCATTTGTAATTTTATTCATTTGAGCCCTGTTTTTTTCTTGATGAGTTTAGCTAAAGGTTTATCCATTTTGTTTATGTTTTCAAAGAACCAGCTTTTAGTTTCATTGATCTGTTCTACTGTTTTCTTTATCTCTATTTCATTTATTTCTGCTCTGATCTTTATGATTTCTTTCCTTCTGCTAACTTTGGATTTTGCTTGTTCTTCTTTCTCTAGTTGCCTTAGGTGTAAAGTTAAGTTGTTTATTTGGGATTATTCTTGTTTCCTGAAGTAAGATGGTATTGTTATAAACTTCCCTCTTAGAACTGCTTTAGCTGCGTCCCACAGGTTTTGGGTCATCATGTTTTCATTTTCATTTGTCTCTAGATATTGTTTGACTTCCTCTTTGATTTCTTTGGTGATCCATTGGTTGTTGAGTAGCATATTGGTTAGCCTCCACGTGTTTCTGTTTTTTACAGTTTTTTTCTTGAAGTTGATTTTTAATCTTATAGCATTGTGGTCAGAAAAGATGCTTGATATGATTTTAATTTTCTTAAGTTTACTGAGGCTTGCTTTATGGCCCATTATATAATCTATCCTAGAGAATGTTCTGTGTGTACTTGAAAAGAATGCATATTCTGCTGCTTTCAGTTGAGATGCTCTATAAACATCAATTAAGTCTATCTGGTCTAATGTTTCATTTAAGGCCTGTGTTTCCTTATTGATTTTCTGTCCGGATGAACTGTCCATTGAGGTAAGCAGGGTGTTAAAGTCCCCCACTATTATTGTGTTACTGTCAATTTCTCCTTTAATAACTGTTAATATTTGCTTTATATATTGAGGTGCTCCTATTTTGGGTGCATATATATTTACAATTGTTATGTCTTCTTCTGGGATTGATCCCTTGATCGTTATGTAGTATCCTTCTTTGTCTCTTGTAACAGTGTTTATTTTAAAGTCTATTTTGTCTGATGTGAGTATTGCTACTCCAGCTTTCTTTTGATTTCCATTTGCATGGAATACCACTTACCAGCCCCTCACTTTCAGTCTGTATGTATCCCTAGATCTGAAGTGGGTCTCTTGTAGACAGATATATATGGGTGTTGTTTTTGTATCCATTCAGCCAGTCTGTCTTTTGGTTGGAGCATTTAATCCATTTACATTTAAGGTAATTACCAGTATGTATATTCTTATTGCCATTTTGTTCATTGTTTTTTATTTGTTTTTATAGGTCTTTTTTCTTCCCTTCCTCTTTTGTTCTCTTCTCTTGTGATTTGATAACTAACTTTAGTGTTGTGTTTGAATTCCTTTTTCTTTTTGTGTGTGTATCTATTGTAGATTTTTGGTTTGCAGTTCCCATAAGGTTTTGATATATGTCTACATATATATATATATATATACAAGATTTTTTTTTTTTTTTTTTTTTTTTTGCGGTACGCGGGCCTCTCACTGTTGTGGCCTCTCCCATTGCGAAGCACAGGCTCCGGACGCGCAGGCTCAGCAGCCATGGCTCACGGGCCCAGCCGCCCCATGGCATGTGGGATCTTCCCGGACCAGGGCACGAACCCGTGTTCCCTGCATCGGCAGGCAGACTCTCAACCACTGCACCACCAGGGAAGCCCTACAAGATTGTTTTGAGTTGCTGGTCTCTTAATTTCAAACGCATTTCCAATATCCTGCATTTGTACTCTCTTCTTCTCATTTTTGGTTTTGATATCATATTTGTGTGTGGATGGTTTCCTACATTTGCTGTATGTTTGCCTTTACTGGTAAGCTTTCCCATTGATAATTTTCTTATTTCTAGTTGTGGCCTATGCTTTTCCACCTAGAGAAATTCCTTTAGCATTTGTTGTAAAGATGGTTTGGTGGTGCTGAATTCTATTAGCTTTTGCTTGTCTGTAAAGCTTTTGACTTCTCCATTGAATCCGAATGAGAGCCTTGCTGGCTAGAGTATTCTTGGTTGTAGGTTTTTCCCTTTCATCACTTTAAATATATCATGACACTCGCTTCTGGCCTGCAGAGTTTCTGCTGAAAAATCAGCTGATAACCTTATGGAGATTCCCTTGTATGTCATTTGTTGCTTTTCCCTTGTTGCTTTTAATATTTTTTCTTTGCCTTTAGTTTTTTTTCAGTTTGATTAATATGTGTCTCAGCGTATACCTCCTTGAGTCCATCCTGTACGGTACTCTCTGAGCTTCCTGCACTTGAGTGAGTGTTTCCTTTCTCATGTTAGGGAAGTTTTCAGCTATAATATCTTCAAATATTTTCTCAGGTCCTTTCTCTTCCTCTTCGTCTAGGACCCTTATAATACGAATGTTGGTGCATTTAATGTTGTCCCAGAGGTCTCTGAGACTGTCCTCATTTCTTTCATTCTTTTTTCTTGATTCTGTTCTGTGGCAAGATTTCTACCATTCTGTCTTTCAGCTCACTTATCCATTCTTCTGCCTCATTTATTCCTTCTTGTATTTTTTTCATTTCAGTTATTGTATTGTTCAACTCTGTTTGTCTTTTATATCTTCTAGCTCTTTGTTAAATATTTCTTGTATCTTCTTGGTCTGTGTCTCCATTCTTTTTCCAAGATCTTAGATTACCTTTACTATCATTACTCTGAATTTTTTTTTTAGGTAGATTTCCTATCTCCACTTCACTTAGTTGTTCTTCTGGGGTTTTATCTTGTTCCTTCCTCTGGAACATACCCCTCTACCATTTCATTTTGTCTAACTTTCTGTTTGTGGTTCCACAGGCTGATGGACTCTAGTTCCTCTTGATTCTGGTGTCTGCCCCCTGGTGGGTGAGGTTGGTCTAAGAGGTTTATGCAGGCGGCCTGGTGGGAGGGACTTGTGCCTGCTCCACCTGGTGGGTAGATCTGGGTCTTGTCCCTTTGGTGGGCAGGACCATGTCAAGGGGTGTGTTTAGAGGCAGCTGTGGGCTCAGGAAGACTTTAAGCAGCCCGTCTGCTGATAGGTGGGGTGGTGTTCCTGCCCTGTTGGTTGTTTGGCCTGAGGCCTCCCAGCACTGGAGCTTATGGACTGTTGGTTGGGGCCAGGTCTTGGCATCAAAATGGCGGCCTCCAGGACAGCTCAAGCCAATGAGTACTCCCCAGTTCCTCCGTCATCAGTGTCCTTGTCCCTGTAGTGAGCCACAGCTGCCCTCCATTTCCCCAGGAGACCCTCCAAGATCAGCAGGTAGATCTGGCCCAGGCTCCTGTGCAGTCACTGCTTTCTCCCCTGGTGTGCACAACACCTTGTGTGCACCCTCCAAGAGTGGAGTTTCCGTCTCCCACAGTCCTGTGGAGTTCCTACAATCAAGCCCCGCTGGCCTTCAAAGCCAAATGCTCTGGGGGCCCCTCCTCCTGATGCCAAGCCCCGAGAGTGGGGAGCCTGACATGGGGCTCAGAACTCTCACTCCATCTCATTGTGGCTTCTTCTTTGTCTTTGGGAGTAGAATATCTTGTTTTGGGTAGGTTCCAGTCTTTTTCATCAATGGTTGTTCAGCCATTAGTTGTGACTTTGTTCTTTTTGTGAGAGGAGGTGAGCTCAGGCCCTTCTACTTCTACTCTGCCATCTTGTCTTTGGTCTGAGATCCTCCTTTGGTGTTTAAATGGGTGTTCCACTCCTTTCCTTACCTCACCAGTCTCATAGGATGGCACTCTTCCCCTCCATTTGAGTCCCTGCCAAATTGGTCTTTAAAATTTTCCCAAATATTTAATTTTCTTTCCAGCTACAGGAGCCTTCTGCAGGCAGTGGGTTTTCTCTTTATTTTGATCTCTGTTAGCCTTCCGTAAGCCAAAACCCCAGGGAACTTCAATTGTGCTTGAGATCTGGAGCACTCTGCATCCATCAACTTCCTCACTCAGAGATCTGGACCTGGTATGTTAATTTGTTGAGTTAATTTGTAGAGTTTGTTTCTTTCCTAGGCCAATGGCTTCATCTTGCTGGTATATCAGTGTTCAGTCTCTTCCATAGTGACTTAGTGGCTTCACATCTCAGGCCCTTTCCCCTCAGTGATGACATCCTTTCTACCTTGGACCCTGAATTTGATCCTAGACCCTTTTTTGCAATGGCATGATGAGGTCATTGTGATTCTGTAGAAACATTGTTAAGTCCCAAAATGTAAGCCTCTGGTCTAGAGTGAGCCTCCAAGGACACTCCTGGAAATAAATTGCTTTTCTAAACTTAGATTCCATGGGAGTTTCCAAGGCTTTTCTGGGGAGGGTGGTCTTGCGAAGAGGCATCAGGAATCAGACTCAATGTAAGGGAGAGCCATGAAACACAATGATAAACACAGGGGCTGTGGGAAATGAAATCCTGAGGCAAAAGAAAAGGAAGCCAAGTAGGGCAGGAAGTTGATTTGAATACTTGCAGGAAGTCCCTGTAAGAATGAACTTGAAGGAGCCCAGGAATTTCTGGAGCTTTCGATTCTCCAGCAGATATGCAGACAAAATTCGTGGTCTACTCCCTGGGTCCTTGGCTGATGGACATGATGATAATAGATTCCCTCCCTTCTGAAGAATATGGCACCCAACTGTCCTTGACTCCAACCCTGCCTCCCAGACAACTTGCTATGCTCCAGTCCCTCCATCTCCACAGAGCCTCCTAGGTGGTCAGTCACTGCTCTGAGGGCACCTGCCATGCTCAGCTGCCCCTTGCACTGTGCCTGGCATGAAGTGGGTACCATTTGCTTGTTAAATAAAAACAAAGTTCTTTCTAATTTCCCATGAAAGTTGAGGTCTAAATCAGCTAAATTAATAACAAGGCAATTCACTTTAAAATTAACATTTACTTTGAAACTCTATAATTTTTTTAAAGGGCAGGGATGATAGAATAGATTTAAAACCTACTGAATGCCTGCTACTGTGTAAAGTGCTTTACACACATTATTTGATTTAATCCTGAATTTAATATCTAAGAATTATCTGCAACATTTTATAAATCAAAACACAAAAATAGAAGTGGCATACCCAAGTAAGTCAGAGAGTTCAATTTCCAGCCTAGTTCTGCTAACTCCAAAGACTGGGCTTCACCATTTCCTCACAGCGTCTTGTAAAATGAAGAGTTTTCAGTATATGATTTATTAAATCCCAGATTAGACTTTTCTCTGTAATTGAGCAGATCCTAATTTCTAATTCTTATAAGAGCTGGTTTTAAGCATAAGAAACAATATATGTGTACCATATATTTTAAAATACTAATGCATCTACTGAAATTCATGACTAAAATCACAAAGCTAGGGTACTTTCTAAATAGAATTCTTGTTCCCTCTCTGTTTTTTGTTTGTTTGTTTTAATTTTTCCCTAAGACAAGTTAAAAGTAGAGTAAAAGGGAGGAACTTAGTGGTAGACCGTTCCACTGAGAAGAGTGATTTATCTTCGTTAGTATTCCAGTTTTTAGCATGTAAATTATATGCACTTTTACTTTCTCTTATTTATACCAGTGGCAAATTATAATTCACTCCCACTGAGGGAATGCCACTGAAAATGGAAAAAAGCCTAATCTTTAAAATTAGCCAGACTTCCTTTGATTTGGGTGAGAGTGTAGGGGCCTGCCTGAATGCACGTTTTCAGCTAAAGGCCTTTTCAAAGATTTTTTTCTAGTCTAGGAGCCATTTAATTATTCTGTTTTCCTGATTTTCCCTCCTATTTTAATATTTCTAAAAGCAGGAAGCACTTTACTATTGAAACAGATATTTAAAGTTTTGATATCTCTTTATTTTACCCCATTTTGGGGATTGTGTCTCAAAGTTGATGGTATCCCTGAATTGATTGAATCTAGGAATCTTTTTGGGAAGTTCAGGAGCTGTTCTGATTCCCTTTAACCCTTCCCCCTCCACCCCAAGGAATGGGGGACTGACTGGAGTCCAGGTTGTCCTGATAATACTTCCTTCCAAACGTTCTCCTGGTTGGGTAATGTCACAATCCTCTATCATCCGTTAGTTCCTTATCTATAACATAATGTATCATGATTACCTGCTGTTCCTTATGTTTTGGGATACTCTTCCTTTGTTTAATATGTAAGATCTATATAATTTGGAATGTTTCTGATCTAAGCATAAAGAATCCAAATGCCAAGATAAAGAGGTGAGCAGCACATGGTCTCCTGGAGCTCTCAAAGATGACTTAGGAGGCCCCAAGTGCAAACATCTCCAAATTAGTGCCAGCCTGACTCTCCCTGTGGTCATGGAGGCTAAATCAGGAGGCTGTGATAGGATAAAGGTTTTTCTTTCTCTCCTCTTTCTGATGTGAGCCTGGCTCAGGTGGTTCACTTTAGAGCTATGCTAAGTCTGGTCATCCCCAGCTCCCTGAGAGGGACTTTGTGACAACCACATACTCTCCCCATTTGTATGAACAAGATTGATCTTCGCTTCCTTGTATGACTGCAGAACCTCAAAGGGCCAAGGGGTCTGGGTAAGGTCTTCATGATGCTTGCATGTGGTAGGTTTATTTCTCCTTTATGTTTTCTTCCTACCATGACTGCTCTGTTTTCCAAGTGTCCCTTTTGAATTTTCTTTCATGGTGCCCGCCCAGCTGAGCTGCTATGTATGCAATAATGTCTACCTCTTACCATATCTGGTGGGATATACCCTGGTCAGCATCTCTAACGGCAAAGAATTTAAACAATGCCATTTATAATGCAGCTATACACAGATTAACAGAATGTTGAAGGCGACATTTCCCACTGTCAGAGCTTTCAGCTAACGGCTTGTAAAGTTCGTAAGTACTTCCATAGTTTAAAGGGAATGCTTGAAAGTGGCTAATCCCCCTTCCATAACTCTACCAAAAGAAAATAGATTATTCTGCTACTCCCACATTCTATGGATAAAGAAGACAAGAAGTTTCAGGAGAGCTCATTCAAGGGGAGAGTTATAGAAGGGGGTTTTATGGAAGTAGTTGGTTGTTGATGTAGTAGAGAGCCTTAGGGAGGGAGGGAGTGCCCCCCACTAGCATGCCAAATGAGCACTAGGGCTACAAGGTAACCTCTCAGAGTCTGAGTTTGCCCCCAAGAAGGGAAGCTGCCTCACTGGCTGGAGGCTGGCTGAGCTGAGGGGATCCACAAGTCCATCCTAGTGCAGTGACGGGTGGTGAGATCCTTCCTGGGAGAAACTGACCGTGTTCCCTGGAGTTTGCGCATCTACAGGAATGTACTAGCTTATCCCTCTTGTCTTTGTAACTGGGCAGGGAGAAGACTGATAGGAGAAGTCTGTGATGTCTGGAAGGCTAGAGAAGGCAGCTAGGAGAGCTACACTCACACCTTTTTGTGTGATACAATGTGAGCATTTCTGTGGGGAAAATGAAGTCATGGGTGGTAACCTGGCAAAACTTGTCTCAAAGATACAAGGCCCAAGACGATTTTGGTGGTCAGGGAATTCCAGCAGTAGCAGTTGTGCAGATGGACCACCAGGGCAGGAGTGGGGACTGGGGCTGGGGCAAAATGTCATCGGGGGGCAGATCACCCCCAGGGCAGAGCTCCCCATGAGCTTTGGAAAACCCTTCTTGCACCCCAAGAAAGAGCCATCACGTGGACCTCTGCCCAAGGGGAAACCCAGCAACACTCTGGATGAGAGACTTCTCTTTTGCTCTGATCCTGTTCCCACCTGCTGGAATCTGGAGGTTCAGGAAGCAGCCTGCAGAGGGAAGAGGAGGAGTGTGGACACTGCACAGCCCCACTCAAGGGCCAGGCTTGTGCTGTGAAATGGACCTGAGGCTGAAGCTTACATTAAATTAGTAAATTGGGTCAGCTGGGATCATTTTATAAGGAGGCTCTTCTAACTACTGAAACCGACGGAAAATCTCCATTATCTGTCTGAGACACCGTCAAGAAGTGAGAAAAGCGATCGAAAGAGGCAGGTTGGAAGTGACTGGAGAAAAATAAAGCCTGTTCCTGATTGAATCTCAGCAAAGTTAGCTGTTCAAAAAGCTGGTTACTCAGCTTAGGTCACAGATGAAAACATTCAGGATGAGCTGCCAACATGCATTGCATTACTCTCCTGGGCTGCCTCCACTCTTCAGGATTTGAGGGTCTGTGTTTTAATTCAAGGGGTCCTCTCCTTTGCTGGTAGGATGTTATTAATCTTTCTTAGGGTGAAGAATAGAATTGTAAAATAATGATAAGGAATTATTATAAAATAAAGATTATAATAAATTATAATAATAGCAACTAATATTTGACAATATCAGACGGAGACACATTTGGTTGTCCACAGTGGGGTGGTGAAGGGGACAGATTCTACTGGCATCTAGTGAGTAGAGGCCAGGGATGCTGTTTAACATCCTGCAATACACAGGAGAGTCCCTTCAACAAAATGTCAATGGTGCTAAGGCTCAGAAACCCTGAATTAGACCCTCATCCCATTATCACAGGAATGTAACAATATACCTATCTTAAAATAACCTTTTTTTTTAAATTTTAGAATTGTTTTAGATCAATAGAAAAGTTGCAAATACAGCGCAGGGAGTTCCCATACACCCAGTATCTATATCTTAGAATGGTACATTTGCACAACTAATGAACCAATATTGATACTTAGTTATTAACGAATGTCCATACTTTATTTAGATTTCCTTAGTTTTTGCTAATGACCCATTTCTCTTCCAGCATCCCGTGTTACATTCGGTTGTCATGTCTCCTTAGGCCCTTTAGACTATGGCAAATTTTCAAGCTTTTCTTGGTTTGGAGACCATTGACAACTTTGAGGGGTACTGGTCAGGTATTTTGTAGACTGCCTTTTAGTTCAGGTCTGTCTGATGCTTTTTCACAGACTGGGGTTATGGGCTTTTGGAAGGAAGAACACAGAGATCAAATGTCATTCTCATCATAGCATATGAGAGGTACATGTTATTAACATGACTTGTCACTGTAGATGTTAACCTTGATCCTTCAGCTGAGCTAGCATTTGTCAGTAAAGTTATTCTCTCTCCACCCCTTCCTGTACTGTACTCTTTGGACAGAATTCACTATGTGCAGCTCACATTTAAGGAAAGGGGAGTTATGCTCCATCTCCTTTCAGGGGGAATATCTACATATATTATTTAGAATTTTAAGCACTGGAGATTTGCCTATTCCCTCCCATTGATTTATGTAGTATTCAATCATGTATTTATATCAGTGCAGCAGATTGAATGGTGGCCCCCCAAAAGATATGTCCACATCCTAGCCCTTGCAGCCTGTGACTGTGACCTTATTTGGGAAATGGGTCTTTGCAAATGTAATTAAATAAGGATCTTGAGATGAGATCACCCTGAATCATCTGGGTGGGTCCTAAATCCAAGGACAAGTGTTCTTTTTCTTTCTTGTTTTTTTTTCCTTATACAAAGAAATGATCATTAGATAGTCTTTTTTTTTTAATTGGGGTAAAGTTGTTTTACAATGTTATGTTAGTTTCTATTGTACAGCAGAGTGAAGTAGAGTTCCCTATGCTATACAGAAGGTTCTTATTAGTTATCTATTTGATACATATTAGTGTATATATGTCAATCCCAATCTCCCAATTCCTCCCTAGATAATCATTTTTAATTTTTTTACATTTTTTAAAATTGTACATGATTTTTTTGAATTTTATTCTATTTTTTATACAGCAGGTTCTTATTTGTTATCTATTTGATACATATTAGTGCATATATGTCAATCCCGATCTCCCAATTCATCCTACCAGACAAGTGTTCTTATAATAGAAAGAAGGCAGCGGAAAAGGCCATGCAAAGATGAAGGCAGAGATTGGAGTGATGCAGCCACAAGTAAAGCACTGTGTGGAGCTACCAGGAGCTAAAAGAGGCAAAGAATAGATTCTCCCACAGATCCCATCACAGAGCATCGCCCTGCTGACACCTTGATTCCAGACTTCTGGCCTTTAGAACTTTAGAAAATCCTCTTGTTTTAAGCCACCTAGTTTGTTATGGCAGCCATAGGAAACTGATACAATCAGTATGGGCTATGGATACTTATGCTTTTTATATATGGACTTTTGTATATGCAGTAAGTCCCCTACATACTGCTGAGTCCCATTCTGAGAGCACATGTGTAAGTCCAATTTGTTCATAAGTCCAACAAAGTTAGCCTAGGTACCCAACTAATTCAAGTGGCTGTGCAGTAAGTCCCCTACATATGAACCTTCAAGTTGCGAACTTTCAAAGATGCAAACGTGCCCCTGTATGCCAGCTGTTGGACTGTAGTACTGTACTTTTCAAGGTACAGTACTGTAAGATTTTAAATGTTTTCTTTATTTTTTTGTATTTGTTCGTTTGTTTTTTATGTATTATTTGTGTGAAAAGTATTATAAAGCTATTACAGTACAGTACTATATAGCCGATTGTGTTAGTTGAACTTATGAACGCACCCTCGGAACGGAACTTGTTTGTATGTAGGGGACTTACTGTGTAGTACTGTACTGTAATAGGTTTATAATACTTTATAAAACAGGGCTTCCCTGGTGGCGCAGTGGTTGAGAATCCGCCTGCCGATGCAGGGGACACGGGTTCGTGCCCCGGTCCGGGAGGATCCCGCGTGTCGCGGAGCGGCTGGGCCCGTGAGCCGTGGCCGCCGGGCCTGCGCGTCCGGAGCCTGTGCTCCGCAACGGGAGAGGCCACAGCAGTGAGAGGCCCGTGTACCACAAAAAAAAAAAATAAAGAAATAAAGATAATGTTTTTAATCTTACAGTACAGTACCTTGAAAAGTACAGCAGTACAGTATAACAGCTGGCATACAGGGGCACGTTCGCATCTTTGAAAGTTTGCAACTTGAATGTTCGTATGTAGGTGACTTACTGTAATCCATATACAATTTTTATATATGAGCTTATTCATATAATCCAGTACTATGTTGTTTATTTTATTGCTCAAATTTTTCCAGCTCTGGTCATTGGGAACTCTCTCAATTGGCAGCAGCAGTTTTTCCCAGGCATCCCTACCTCCCTGGTGTACGTTACCAGTCCTTTGAGTACCCTCTCCAGGGTCCAGGGCCTGACCCCGCTTGGCAGAACCTGAGTCAGTTCTGCCTGGAACCTGGCTGTCTCCAAATCCTAAACCGGAAAGTGACCTTTAATGTTTTATTACTCTCTAATTATTCTAGCACCCATCAGTACACCCAGGAATGTTAGCACTGCTTTCCAGAAGGCCTGCCACAGAGAAAAGAATTAAGCAAGAATGCTGGCATGGTGCAGGTTTTTCTATGCCCCCATCCCAAATTTTTCACATGTTTTAGCCATATCCTTGCATAGCATTAATGAGAGGAGACAGAAGCAAAAACATGCTGCCAGACAGCTTCAAAGTTGGCCTCCTTCACCGATATATTTTCATGAGAAGACAAAGGTAAAGACAAGTTTTCTGTTAGCAAATTCGAAATTCCAGGTACTCTAGGTCAGGCATACATCTGATTAAGCAGGGCGTCTTTAGATAGCTGAAATGAAAGCCAACATCCTAGCTTCCCAGAGGAATTTCCTAGAAGAGTTGAGGCTTACAATCACAGTTGTACTTCAGATGTAATATGAAGAAACAAAAACGTCTTTGTAATTTTAGACTTTCTCTTTCTGTCGGCCAGAGAGAACTGATATCCAGTTGCTACATATCTTGTAGAATTATTGTTTTTCTCTCCTTCACAGCAGATCAATTTGTTCTGAGAACTGCTAGTGATGTAAAGAGTGGAGATGATTGAAAAATAATAAGAAGGCTCAGTCTCTGATCCCCCCAAAACATGTCCCCCTTCAGAATTTCCCGTGTTCATAAATGCTCCTGATTTATTAGCCTAGAAGCTGGGTTGTCACCTTTGGTCACTTAATTTTTTCCCTTCTCCCTCTCTTTTCCTCCTCCTCCTTCACTCTCCCCCTATCCCATTCAAACACCAAGTACAGCCCATCTTTACTTCTTGAAGCCTCCTGTATCTATCTGATAACTTTGCTTCTCACAGCCAGCACCCTAATCCAGACCCTTATCACTTTATTTCTGGAATATTGCAAGACTTTTAATTACCCACTTTCAGCCTCTCCACTGTGTTCCCCAAAGTGCACTAATGCATTTCTTAAACACAATCTTGTGGCTTGTTATTCCTCACCCCATTATCCTTTAATGTTTCCTCAATGTCTGAACAAGAAGGTCCACACTCTTCACTGTTACTTTTAAGTTCTGCCAGATCCCAAGTTTAGCACAACTGTACAACTGTAATTTCCGTAACTCAGAAATGGCATGAGGGACTTCCCTGGTGGTCCAGTGGTAAAGAATCCACCTTCCAGTGCAGGGGACGTGGGTTTGATCCCTGGTCAGAGAACTAAGACCCCACATGCCAAAGGGCACCTAGGCCCGTGCACCACAACTACTGAGCTCGTGCGCCTCAACCTGAGAGCCTACGTGCTGCAAACTACAGAGCCCATGTGCCCTGGAGCCTGCGCACCACAACTAGAGAAGAGAAAACCCCGCACACCACAACTAGAGAGAAGCCCACGCGCTACAACTAGAGAGAAGCCTGCGCCACAACCAAGAGCCCATGTGCCGCAGCAAAGGATCCCCGGGTGCCTCAGTGAAGGTCCCGTGTGCTGCAACTAAGACCCGACGCAGCCAAAAAAAAAAAAAAAAAAAAAATTAAAAATAAATAAATAAAAATATACCAGTCCCTAGGAATAACTTTAAAAAAAAATGGCATGAAACTTTCATGCTTGCTGAACTGATTATTGACCCTGGACAGATGCATATTCCTTCCTATTATAATTTTCTCCCATTCTTCCCTTTGTCTCGAGTGCCCTTTCTTCTTCTTTCCACTAAGTCATCCATAATTTAAGTCCCCTGCCCTAAACATGAGCTCCCTTCTTAAGGATCTACGTTTTATCTCAGTTTCAAGTGATGGCTTCCAACTTTAAATTCTTGTGTTCTCATTGGCCATTCCATATTTTCCAAACTGAGTCCTGCAGAAGTGTGCTATGGCAGCGCTTCTCAAACTTTGGCATGTGTCAGGATCACCTGAAAGGCTTCTTAAACAGAGAGATTGCTGAGCCCCCACCAGAATTTCTGAATCAGTAGGTCCGTGGTGGTACAGAATGTGCATCTCTAACAAGATCCAGGTGCTTTGGTTCTTTTTTTTTATTGAAGTATAGCTGATTTACAATGTTGTGTTAATTTCTGCTATACAGCAAAGTGACTCAGTTATATGCGTATATACATTCTTTTTTTTTATATTCTTCTCCATTATGGTTTACCCGAGGAGATTGGATATAGTTCCCTGTGCTATACAGTAGGATCTTGTTGTTTATCCATTCTAAATGTAATAAGATCCAGGTGCTTTGGATGCTGCTGGATTAGGGACCACACTTAGAGCACCACCATGGTTCCTATGGTTTTAAATTTTTTGTGTCCATCAGAATCTTCTGGGATGCTTGTAAAACAACTTGATTCCAGGGCACACACCTTTGTGGTCTGATGAGGTAGGTCTGGGTCAGGTCAGTCTTTTTTTTTTTTTTAATCAAGCCCAAGGTAATTCTGACTCAGCTGGTCCTCCTGTCTGCCTGAGAAGTTTTGTTCTGGAAAATGCAGGAGTTCTCATTTCTGAGGATAGCGGTGATCCCGTTTGGCCCTTGTCACTTAGCATCCCGTGGCCCTTACCTCTGAGTGTTTGGCCTATTGTTCTACTTAGAGTTAGTCTTTTGGGAAAAGTTTCTTTTTATTCTCAGTCTCTAGCACTGTTATTTCCACGGGGGAGAATACTCATATATTTTGGATATCACCCAGTTAGAAAAAGGTAATTCCTATGAATTATTAATTCCTATGAATTCCTTTGATGAGCTGTGAAAGAAAGTATTGGATTGTAAGTGAGGGTGGGTGGGAGGCCTCACACTGGGCTTTGTGAAAAGGCCTCAGGCCATTTTGAATTCCCAGGATTGGCCTCTACTTTCCCCAGTGTGGGTAACTGAAGGCCAAGCCTCATTTTCCTCTATTGCTTGAGGTGAGAACTGAATTGTCATATGCCTGTGTTTAAGGCACATTCTGATTTCTAAGTTAAAACTAAGCCACTTTGTCCTGTACTTTCAGGTAGTTTCTCATGAATGATTAACTAGTGAATCCAAATGTCACTTTCATTTCAACTTTTTAAGAATAAAAAAGATTGAGGGCACAGACGAAGTGAGGAAGATGAATTTTTACTTCTGTCTTGACTGATTGCTTAATGTTTCAGCAATGACAATGTGTGTGAGATAAAAGGGAGCTTGGGGCGGTGTTGCATGCATTTTCCCAGTGACTGTATGTACATGGTATAGAGAGATTGCAGTGTGAAGTTCTCTCTATTGCACTGACCAGTCTGGAGAGGTACCCCCATTTCTTAACAGAGAAGCTAGGGGAAGAGGTTAGGAAGTGATCACCTTCAGAAGAAAAATCAGAATTTTTAAAATTGCATATTTAGTTCAAAACAGCGTTTTCCTAAACGTATTTGATCACTATTAGCATTTCCCAGGACAGTGTTCCCCAGAACACCCAGTAGAAAATGTTTGTATAAATATATATATATATATATTTCTGTGTCATAGTAATAGAAATATGCCAGAACTTTCAACCCCTTATTTTAATTATTTTAAAGGAATTATAGAATTATGCACATTCCCTGTTATAAAGGATGATTCTAGAATATTCTGATGCTCCTCAGGACTATCACAGTGTTTTAAAGTTCAAATCCAAAGTAGTTTTAAGAAACTCAGTTAAATAAATATTTATTAATTTTACCCAGAAAAAAGTTTTTTTTTTTAAAGAATTGGATTTTATTTTAAGTAAATTCTAAATTTTAAAGTGGAGAGAAGCTTACAGTGCAAACTGAGGGTCAGACAGATGAAGTGACCTGTGTAAATGGAAAATACCTGAATGTTCAATGATAGGAAATATTGGGGGGAAAAAAATTGTACAGCTATACAAGGGAATATAACACAGATACTAGAAGAAAGGAAAATGAATGATACAGTGACTTGGAGGAGTGTCTCTTATGCACTGTTGAGTAAAAAAGAAGCAAGTTACAAAGTAATATGTGTTATACGATATTAATATTGAAAACAAAACAGAAAGCAAAAAGATATGTAAATAAACATCTTTTGTTATGTTTGAGCTTAAAAAAATAACATGGAAGAGTACTCCAAAATGTTGGCACTGGACAGGAAGGGGCAGGAATGAGTTCTTTTCTCTGGTTTTTCCTTAATGTCTCTGTGTTGTTTGCTTGGGGGCACTGACTGTACATTGCTTTTGTAGATAAATGGAAAATTCAATAAGATATTTCTTATCAAAAGCACTCAAAAGAGGAAGTCCTCAAAGTGTTCCAAAAATTTTTGTTAGAAAAAACTACCGGTCTTTTCCTCTCCTTTAAGTGGGCCGTAGTGACCTGTCAACTGTGAAAAAGAAGAGAACTTGGGAAGTTCTTGCGCACACTTGCTCTGTCCTCAGGTACTGAACTCTCTTCCCTGTGTGATGCTGTTGAAATGATTAACCTGCATTAAGAAGGAGGGACTTTAAAGCAAAGGTAAACTTCACTGCTGCCTAAGTTATATTTTTAAAAATTGCTTGAAGGGTTCTGAATATTGAAATTAGAAATGTCCAATCAAAAGATCCCCTATTTTACCAATTTCATCATGTAACCGATTCACAGTGAGAATTACTGTGAATCCCAGAAGGAACCCAAAGCAGCGCCCCATATATTGTCCTTGGTCTCTAGAGGTTTATCGTGGAGATGAAAAGAAAAGTCTAAATACATAGAAAAATTAGAGAATGTAATGAGACAAAAAATCTCTCTGTGCAGTGCCCACTTTCAGCTCTGTAGACATTCAAATAATGAACAAATGAATAAAGGCTGCCAGATTTCAATAAATGCTACAGTGAAAATTTTTGCATAACTAGAAATAAAATATAAAATAAAATAAAAATTCAAGTCTCTGCAAAATGCCTTGATTATTTCAAAGAAAAGAATTCATTTTAAAAAAAACAGAATATAAAGGAATTGGAATTTTTTTTGTTGAAATTGTGCTAGAGGACAACATATGCCCTTTACCCTCCTCCTTGAATTAATTGTGATTATGAAAGTGGCTGCAAAGGTGGCTGAGCCTATGATATTATTTAAATATTTTCTCAGTTTCTTGTTCTATGGGCTCTGAAGGGGGCCACTTTTATAAACCTACAAATGAGACTGCTGCTCCAAATATCCGTTAAAGAAATGTAATGATTTTTCCCTGGCAATGCTTGCATCTTCATTGGAGCTCTCAGAAATCAACTCAAGAGCTCTGTAGGCTTGCCTTCTTTTCTGGGCAGCCTTCCAGCCAGGGAAGGTATCGAAACATTTTGTGCTTAGCCCTTCGGACATTAGTGGTCTCCCTGCTGAGGCTACCTAGGACTAAACTGCTTCCTGAATGTGTGACTACCTAGAGCACCATTATTTTTTTTTCTTAATATTTATTGGAATATAGTGATTTACAATGTTGTGTTAATTTCAGGTGTAGAGCAAAGTGAATCAGTTATACATATACATATATCCACTCTTTTAGATTCTTTTCCCATTTAGGCCATTATAGAGTAT
Organism: Physeter macrocephalus; assembly: GCF_002837175.3. Taxonomy (NCBI): domain Eukaryota; kingdom Metazoa; phylum Chordata; class Mammalia; order Artiodactyla; family Physeteridae; genus Physeter; species Physeter macrocephalus. The sequence continues at coordinate 2,269,529 of NC_041221.1, forward strand.
TGAGTAGTTTGCCCTGTGCTATACAGTAGGTTCTTACTAGTTTTCTATTTTATATATAATAGTGTGTATATGTCAATCACAATCTCCCAATTTATCACTCCCCCCCAACCCTTAGTAATCATAAATTTGTTTTCTACATCTGTAACTCTTTTTCTGTTTTGTAGATAAGTTCATTTGTACCCTTTTTTTTTAGATTCCGCTTACAAGCGATATCATATATTTGTCTTTGTCTGACTTACTTCACTCAGTATCACAATCTCTAGGTCCATCCATGTTGCTGCAAATGGCATTATTTCGTTCTATTTTATGGCTGAGTAATAGTCCATTGTATATATGTACCACATCTTCTTTACCTATTCCTCCATTGATGGACATTTAGGTTGCTTCTATGTCATGGCTATTGTAAATAGTGTAGAACACCATTATTATTAACAATAGGTACTCATACGGTCTTCTCCATTTGCAAAGTGCTTTATAATGGTATTCACTTATTACTTATTAGATGTTAATGCCTAATTACAGGACACCTTTGCCAAGCCTTAGAAGGGTTGTCTGGGTATGCTTGGCTCTGGGGTGGGGCGCCCAGCCCCTTTCCTCCCTACTGGGCTGAATGAATGTGGCCTCACTGGTATCAGTTCATCAGCCCAGTATACCACCAGCCCCTTGTGTATCTGTGCCCTGAGGATAGGAACCTGGAGAGCAAACCAGGTAAATCCTGACCTGATCCTGGGCTGTATTCAATCCTTTGGTTCCAGGTTATCATTTCTTCTATGAAGATTGGGTACTTATTATTTTCTCAGCAGCAAGGGCCACCTCCTTCCTTCCCTTAGATCTGACAAATGTTTCTAGTTTCAGTCACTAGGAAATAATTCTCCTAGGAAAGACATATGGATAGTTTAAAGTGTATTTTTAATAATATAGTGGAGGTACTTATCCTACTGTAATGTACATTGTGTCAGTGAATATATGTCTTTTTTAAAATGGTGCCTTTTTTTCCTAAGCAAAAACCATTCTTCTTGTCTTATTATCTATTGGCATGGCTTGTCAGAACTTCATAATCCAGCTGAGCGATTGAGTAAGCAAAATATTCCTCTAAGTTTCCAAAGCATTCTAAAGAAGTTGAGAAATACAGTCTGAGTTTCTGTTCGATTATGAAAGAGAAACAATTAGAAACTGGATGGCTTTACAGAAATAGAGACACAGACGCAGAGAACAAATGTATGGATACCAAGGGGAAAGGAGTGGGCTGGGAGGAATTGGGAGACCAGGATTGACACATATACATTATTGATACTATGTATAAAATAGACAACTGATGGGAACATACTGTATAGCACAGGGAACTCTACCTAATGCACTGTGGCAACCTAAATGGGAAGGAAGTCCAAAAGGGAGGGGATATCTATATGTGTATGGCTGATTCATTTTGCTGTGCAGTAGAAGCTAACACAACATTGTAAAGCAACCATACTCCTATAAAAATTAATTTTTTAAAAAAGAAGGAGGGCTTCCCTGGTGGCACAGTGGTTGAGAGTCCTCCTGCCGATGCAGGGGACACGGGTTCGTGCCCCGGTCCGGGAGGATCCCACATGCCGCGGAGCGGCTGGGCCCGTGAGCCATGGCCGCTGAGCCTGCGCGTCCGGAGCCTGTGCTCCGCAACGGGAGAGGCCACAACAGTGAGAGGCCCGCGTACCGGAAAAAAAAAAAGAAAAGAAGGAAACTGGATGGCTTTACGTTTTGATGAACCCCAGGACTGTGAGGGTCCCTGATGGAGTCTAGGGCCTCTTAGTCGAAGGCCAAAGTCCGAATATTGGCTGCACATAATGGTGTTTTTGATTACCCTTCCGTATCTGGACTGGTTAGGAATTGATGAAAGGTATTGCTGCTCTGACCGTCTGTAATTGTCTCATTGTTAATTAGGGATGTTCCGGTTCTGGATCTCTGCCTTGTTGCTGTTGAGTTGCCCGCACACCCCCCTTCACGCACTTCATCGTTGGGGTAAACATGGACATTGAGGCCTTTCCTCCTTTCCCTGGGACCTAACCCTCTTGCTGTCCTCTACTATCTTCCTAATCTTGCCCAAATGGCCCAGTGGAACTGGAGTGTCTGCAGCATGTGGCTGTGAAAGGGATGGGAGGAGCTGACCTCAATGTCTTTCTCATTGGTTTCAATTCTGGAAGAACTAGAACACACACAGAAGTGAAGTGAAGTGTTTTTTCTCTATAAGATGGGGTTGACCGTGGAACAGTTATATGTTTCTAGAATTATATTTCATTATGCATTGTAATTTATTCCCTCTCTTGTGTAAGAGTGATATCTGCGTTTATTTTACAACTCCTTGTGAAAAGGGAGGCATATCCAAAAAGGATATTAGTCTCACATCTGAAAACCATCCCTATTTTGAAGAAAGTTTAAGATCTGGGGAAGCAGGACCTTGATTCTCATTAAGAGAGTTTATTTCAAGATGTTCTTCTCCCATTCCCTTGATGCTAGGGAACAGGTATTTGACCAAAGCTAAGCCTACCGTGTTCCTGCCTTGGACTTTGACTCTGGGACAGTGGTACATAGAAGCAGGGGGGCATTCTCGAATTCGTCTTGGAGTGGTGGCAGTGGTTTCCACTATCTAGTGGCAGTGAGGTTAGCAGTGGTGCTGTAATAATGGGGCCAAAATAGGGTCCTACATAGAGTTCCATTGTCATGATTTTGGCTGTGGTTCTGGCCTCCATTTATTTTGCCCACTTTCTGTGCTCGATTTGTTAGCTTTGCCTGAACCCTGTGATTTACTCCACATCCGTTGGATAGATTGCTTTTTGCCTTCAAGTAATCAGAGTTGGTTTCCATTATATGGCACCTAAAACCCTGAGCAGTACTCTTGTTCTGGGGCCCAGGACATTGATGACAAGGGTCAGTAGAATCTATTTGGCCAGTAGCTCTTTTCAATAATAAAAGAAAGTTTTCTTTGAACTTAGGAGTTTTTGTGTCAGCGAACATATATATTCTGAATTGTCTCTGCAGTACAGAGACCTTTAGCCACTGTGTTTCTATTATTTTAATGCTTTATGCTCTTAGTGGCTAACTGCACATGCCATACAAATGCTGATGGTACAAACTTCCTCTAAATTCTTCTTGAGGTAGGTTCTGCTAATTTCTTTTGTAGATAACACTGCTGCCATCGCCTGTGAATTCATGCTGTGATGAGAGAAATTCTATAAATATTCTTGGCTTCAGGAGGGGAAATAATCACTTCTAGGAGAGAGTTATCCAAAGAATATCTTCACCATTACCTAGGAGATGTATTCTTTGATTTGTCTTGTCCCCAAATGTTTACACAGATTCAACAGTTAAAAACCATTTGTGTTGTTTCCCTACAAATTTGCTGTTTGCTTCATGCATATTTACAAATGGATTATATTTCCTTGTCATTTTGGGGAACTATTTTCATAGTGCTAACTTCACATGACAGATTTCTCACTTAGTGAATGGATATTATTTTAGTCTATGTGACCCAAATTTCTGGATTGGTCTTTAGGGACAGGTAGAGTGCCTATTGTATTTCATTTATGTATGTTGAATTCTTTACGTACTGCATAGTGATGTGAGCATGCAAATGCTTATTTAAATTAATATTACCATATTAAAATTCATCAAAATACCCAGAATTATGTTATGAATTAACATATATATGCAGCATGAAATGAAAAAGTAAACTTTCTGAATAAGCAAAACATTTATTCAACCACTGTTTATGATGGCATCTTACAAGGTACAAGGCCCTTTGAGGAGAGCAGAGGCTGATGTGGATTCTGCCCTTGAGGGATTATCTGTTTAATGAAGGAAAGTCACAGTTTCACTGGGAAGTTTATACTCTAACGGTAGCTGTGTGTTGGTAGTCAGACACAAGTATGAACTCCTTCTTGGTTTACATGTTCCTGACAAATCTTTGGAAGTAAGCATTTGGAGATGGAAAGTTCATATCCTTTCAAGGCTTCAATCTCTAGTACAAAAGTCCCCAAAATCTCTAAACTAATATTCTAAGGCCAACTTCTATTTTCGTAGTTATTCTTAATAGGATAAGAGTAAGATTTTGAAACTCTGAGGCCTGAAAGAGAATAAAAATAGAGAGGAGATCAGAGCAGTTTAGACCTGGAATGAAGCACAGATTAGCTGGCTCAATCCCTTTGGTTTACCAGGAGTCTAAAGAAGTTCAACTTTTAGATCATTTGTATGTGAGAAATGACTAAGGCAACTCCCTTGATCTTTTTTTTCCATCTTCCATCTCCTCTCCCCACCTTATTTTATTCTTCTGGAGTACCAAAGAGACCTCCTGGGAGTGTTTTCATTTTGAGTAGAAGACAGAGATGTCAGTGCTAATTTGGAGACAGCTACCATGGTTTTAGGAAGTGAATGGGAACCCAGACTACCCCTTTGTACTGATGCAGCTTCCTTGTCCATGGTCTTATTAATGATTACAGAGCAGTGTTGACAAATTTTCTCTGCAAAGCGTCAGAATGAATGTTCTAGGCTTTGTGCACCCTTTGGTCTCTGTCCAGCTACTCTGCTCTGCCACTGTAATGTGAAAACAGCTATAGACAATACAAATGAGTGTGGCGTGGTTCCGTTCAACTAGGTTTATAGAAACTGAAACTTGAATTTCATGTAATTTTCACATGTCATGAAATATTTTCTTTTAATTCTTTTCAATCATTTGCAAACAAAAATCATGCTTAGCTCACAGGTTGTATCAATTCAAAAACAGGCAGCAGTCAGATTTGGCCGGTGGCCCACAATTTGCCCATCCCTGTTGTAGGAAATCCTTATGGCATGTTCTTTATATGCATCCTGTTGAATCGGATCTAGTTAGATTTGGTGCTCAAAGAAAATCAGCATAAGGTGGACATAATTGCCTCAACCCTAGTTAGGATCCCAGAATCTTAGGAATTATTTTCCTTATCTCTCTATATTTCGAAATGATCAGGTGGTGGCCCAGAGAGATAAAATAACTACCCAGAGTGACCTGGACAACCTCTCAATGTCACTTGTCAACCTCTCTCTTCTATGATTATTCAGATACCCAGTTCTGCTGGACTGTGCCCCATACATATTTCTTTTTTTAAAAAAAATTCTTTATTTTCCTTTCTCCTCATCTTTGGGATTCTCGTTGGGTGATGTCTGGCAGCACTTAGGGAAGGCAGATGCCTGTTTGTCTACCGACCTCCTCAATCATCAAGGAAGCTTCCCAGGGGAGAATTGTGGATGAAGCTCCATATAAAGAGGTGAGGTAGTTGTTGGGAGGGTTTCACACTGCTGAGTCATCGCTGTGTCGTGACTTACAAGTTGCCATTTCTGTTACAAAGTGTGTGAATTTACATACAATTTATAACATCGAATTCAGGGATACATTTGCCAATAGCTTTATACAGGGTGGATCAAAGTAAAGGACAGAAGCCTAGAGACTGAGAAGAAAAATGAGATTAAGATTTCATCACCGCCCCAGATTTTAGCCATACATCCAAGATGTTTGTTCTGTTGGCTTGTTTTAAGAACATGCTTAAATGGGTTACTGTATATACTTTATTTCTCAGAGTAAGGATTTTCAATGTTGATAAACTAGAGACATTATGAGAAAACCAATTTTTTCTTTTTTTTGTATTCATCCTGAGATAAAAAATTCACACGTAAATTTAAATGGGCAGGACAAATAGTTTCTCTTTTACCAGGACTCTCTGCTGTCTCATTTTTGGTTGAGATTCCCAGGTAATAAGTCTCAACTATTCCCACATTCCAAAGTGAGAAACTGGGCCTCCTAATCAGGACTTGCAAAGGAGGTAGTCAAAATCCTGTTTTGTGACTCTTAGATGGCCACCTACCCCAGGCTATGAAAGAGATCATGGCATATGGGAGAAGAGCCTGGACCCTGGAGAGAGGATTTATTGGGAAAAAGTTGAGACTTTGAGTTTCACGTTTCACCCAAGTTTCATATTCCTCTCCCTTGATCTCTCACCTCCCAACATTAAAGGGATTCTTCTTTCTCAAGTCAAGAGGCAGGGCATCAAGGTGGTCATGTGCAGAGCCTGAGCTGTAAATCCTACAGTTTATAACATATGCCTACAAAAAAGTCTCCAGTGGTGAGAGGCTGGCTGACCTAGCCTGTGGCAGCAGAGGACAGGGCTGTGTTTGGGAGGTGATGTGCTGTTTCTGATCATGGGTCAGAAGTTCCTGTCACCTGGGGCCAGATGAAGGCCACCTGTGAAAGCACCAGCTTAGAGTTGTTTTAGATCCCACACCAGGGGCTTCTGTGGGAAGCAAGAAAGTGTCAACAAGAAGGGGTTGGAGATGCCACTAGATGCCAAGGCTGACAGAGGCATCCTAAACTATTAGCAAGAGGGTAAATTGACCCTCATCAAGGCAACTGCAGGTGAGAGATCCCCAACATGGATATGTGTCTAAAGAACACACAAAGCATTCTACAACAGAATCAGCTTTAAACACCAGCTAGGACCAAAGCTAGATTACATCGGTGCCAATTAAGTGGTTTCTTTCCTCTTCTCCTTCCTTGGCTCCTGTCCTGGAGGGGTTAGAAGCCATAGCTGAGAGGGTGGGGTATTCAAGGCTGAGACCTTTTCTCCCTTCACCTTTTTTTAAAATTGAAGTATAGTTGATTTACAGTGTTGTGCCAGTTTCAGGTATACAGCAAAGTGATTCATTTATACATACAGTTGTATATATACAGTATATATATATGTAATATAGATTATATATATATTCTTTTTAAGGTTCTTTTCCATTACAGGTTATTACAAGGTATTAAATACAGTTCCCTGTGCTCTACAGTAAGTCCTTGTTGTTTATCTACTTTATATATATTAGTGTGTATCTCCCTTCCCTTTCAAATGAGCTTAAGTCCTAGCTCTTGCCTATCCACAACACACCCAGAGCTGTTGTTGCACAAACTTGTAAGAAAAACTTTCTAGGAAAAAAAATAAAACCATTAAAATAATGCAAGAAGAAAACACTTAAAATAAGCAAGTAAAAACTACTGACATGAATGCAACTTCTGATTTTATTGTTCTACTTTGCCTCACCAGAGTGTAAGAAAGATTTTCTGGGTGGTGAGGAACATTGAAGATAGTGCTAGGAAGGGTTTGGGTGAGAAGAAATCATGATGGGAAAATTCTAAATGTGAATATTTTAGTAATAAGGAGTGAAAAAAATTACTTAGAAGACTAAGTATGGGATTATGGCCATTGAAAAAAGAAAACAAATTCTACTCAGGGGAACGAGAAGAACCCTGGAGACAAATGAGGGAGTGGGTAGGCTAGGTAAACTTATTTCATGGTTAATTTTTTTTAAATTTATTTATTTAATTTATTTATTTTTGACTGGGTTGGGTCTTTTTTGCTGTGCGCGGGCTTTCTCTAGTTGCGGCGAGCGGGGGCTACTCTTCGTTGTGGTGTGCAGGCTTCTCATTGCAGTGGCTTCTCTTGTTGTGGAGCACGGGCTCTAGGCACGCGGACTCAGTAGTTGTGACTCGCAGGCTCTAGGGCGCAGGCTCAGTAGTTGTGGCGCACGGGCTTAGTTGCTCCACGGCATGTGGGATCTCCCTGGACCAGGGCTTGAACCTGTATTGGCAGGTGGATTCTTAACCACTGTGCCACCAGGGAAGCCCTCATGGTTAATTTTTAATTATTTGGATTCAAAATTTAACTTTTAAATGGAGGAATAATATGCAATGTGTTAAAAATGAGGGGGGAAAAAAGCTTTAAAGTTGGTGGTGCAGGAGATTGAAATGGAGTTTCCTATACATTTTTAGTAATTTTTAGAATAAAAAACTGAGCATCTATAATGTGACGTCAGATAATGTTTGATTATAATGAATAAGCAAATCCCACCCAATATAAAAAATTTAGTTTATAATTAAAATTTAGCCTATAATTTCAATGGTCTTCTTTGCTATATGTTTCCTTGAACTTCTCAGAAGGAATAACACTAAGCATTTGAATATTTTCTCTTGATTTTCCTGAATATGAATTGTTTCTTTCAAGACCTATTTGCACCTCCCTCAGTTCACTGGATTATTCTGAATTTTATAGAGCACACATCAATTACCTGTAATGTGGGTTGGCAAACTTCTTCTATAAGGGCCAGATAGTATGTGCTTTAGGCTTTGTGGGTCATTGGGTCTCTGTTGCAACTATTGAATTCTGCCTTGTACTCCCAAAGCAGCCACAGACACTATGTAAATGAATGAGCATTGCTGGGTACCATTTATACTTTATTTAAGTACACTAAACATACATTTCATGTAATTTTCATGTGTCATGAAATAGTTTCTTCTTTTGATATTTTTTCAACCATTTAAAAAGGCAAAAGCCGTTCTTAGTTTGCTGGTTGTACAAAAACAGGTAGCGGGCTGGATTTGGCCCATGTGCTATAGTTTGCAGATCTCTGACTTGGAAACAAAAAGGAAAAGACAATGAGTGAGTTTTTGCCATGAAACTGCTTTAAAAATTATTTTTTTGTCCCTGAAGGTTCAAGAGGGAGAATTTTTTTACATGGTTATGATAGTAATAATAACAGCTAATACTTCTATAGCAGTTTCTATGTGCCTGATGCTTTTTGAAGTACTTACCTCTATTTACTCACTTCATATTTAACTCATTACCTTATTATGAGAACTATTAAATAATTTGCCCCAATTCTCAGTGTTAGTGAAAATCGTAGGGTCAAGATACAAACCCAAAGGGTCTCATTCCAGTATGGGTGCACTTAACTATAAGGCTAGTTTCTCACTTATGAGAGTCACATGCCCAGTGAAGCCTGCCATGTTGTTTTTGTGCTTGAGTGTTCTTCACCAGGTCTAGACAATTTAGCAGGGTGCTCTCATTTAGAACCTGTCTTCGAGGTGGTCTCTGAAGTCAGAGGGATGGAAAAATGCTGAGCAGTCTTCTGTTTCAAGTCAATACATATTTTTTTAAAATTATTGAATAACATAATTTTAACAGGCAAACTGATCATCACAGGAAGGCTTCCAAAAAAAAGTTTTTAATGAGAGTGAAGAAAGAAAGCTTTATTGATTGATTAGTTGCTTGATATTAAAGATAGGGCAGGCTTCAAGGTTTTGTATGTGTATTATTTGAATTAACAATAAAAAGTGCTGTTGAAGTGGGTCCTCTGGGGACTTGGTGAGTCTGACTGTCCTTGGAGACAATCTAATTTGCAAGTCACTAAGCAATCAAAACAGGGAATATAGACCATAAGGAGAAAATCGGTCATCAAAGACCCCAAGTCTGTGAAAATCTTCTCAAATATGTGGCCGATTGTAATCAGTCTCTGAAACAAGTTACATCTTATGTATAAGTGTGGGTGTTTGTTGGGGGAGGACCACACTTCATTTGTGTGGGGAGAACAAGATGTACCCTACAAAAGGCTGTGTTCTGCTGAATTCTAGCTGTACCACTTTTGCATTAACATTTGGCAAATTCCTTTCCCTCTCTAGCATCCAATTTCTTCTCTGAAAAAAAAATAAGGATGATAATATTACTAAATTGACAGGTTTTTTGGAAAGAGTAAATGCAATAATGTATGTGCATTGCAAAACTATAAAAGAACCATACATATATTCATCTTTTTTAATAAAGCCAATGGAAAAAGACAAATTCAAGCTGTACATTTTGGTTTAAATGTAAAGGAACTCTATTGCTGCCTGCATCAGCAAATTAAGTTAAGACGTTTGCTTTTTTTTTTTTTTTTTTTTTTCCAACAAGAGCTATTCTATTGCAGGCAGTTTCTGAGATATGTGAAAATACAGAGTTGGTGTCACTTTAGAAATATCTTAGGGAATAGATTTTGGAAAATATTTGTTTTACATTCCTTTTAATGAGAAACATTTTCCCAGTTTTGGTCTGAACTTTTTATGTTTTAAAAGAAACTCAACTAAAGTTTCTAACTCTAACTAAACAACTCTAACTAAATACGGCTCTAACTAAAGTTAGAAATGTGTGTGCTGGCCTCTTAAGGAAGGAGGCATGCTATTTGATAAAAATCTCAACACTTTTGGTTGTTCGTAGCTAGGGTTAGCATTCAAGAATAAATTGATGTTTCATCCTTCTGTTTTGTGTCATTTAAAACTGCCAATGTTATTCTTTCCAAGGTTAACCTTTATTGTTTTTAGCCCACTCTGCTATCATCCAAAATTAAATTACTGGCTTTCTTCAAAATTATCTTATCTTTAATCGGATAAAATTTGCCTTCTTTGTGGTTTCAAGATGGATGGGGTGTACGTGGGAATGGGGCTTTGTGTTGATTGGAAGCGTAGCTCTTTGGAGGCAAGGATCTTGCTGGGTGATTTCTGTTACATGTAAACACACGCAGAACAGAAAGAGAAATGTGTTACACATCCGTAGGTCTTAGCTAAGACTACCATAACAAAATACCGGAGGCTGGATGGTTCAAACAACAGACAGATTTCTCATAGCTCTGGAGGCTGTGAAATCTAAGATCAAGGTGCCAGCCGATTTGGTTCCTGGTTAGGGCTCTCCTGATGGCTTGTAGATAGGTGCCTTCTCATTGTGTCTTCATGTGGGGGAGGGAGGGAGAGAGAGATGGGGGGGAGAGTGGGGGAGAGGGTGGGAGAGAGGGGAGAAGGGGGGAGAGGGGGAGAGAAAGAGAGAGGGAGAGAGAATGAGAGAGAGGGAGAGACAGGGAGAGAGAATGGGGGGGAGGGAGAGAGGGAAAGAGAATGAGAGGGAGAGAGAGGGAGGGAGATAGAGGGAGAGAAAGGCACTAATCCCATCATGGGGTCTCCACCCTCATTATCTAATTACTTCCAAAGTCCCAACCTCTTAATACCATCACATTGGGGGGTTAGGCCTTCAACCTACAAATTTTAGGGGGAGCATGAATCAGTCCATAGCACTGTAGAGAGCACTTCTCTGCAGCAAATCCTCAAATGGGGTTGTTCTTGCTTGCTTTGGAGACAAAACATAATTAATTATTCCAAAGCTAGTCAAACAGTCACTACAAATTGAACTGTTGTGGAGGAACTAAATAGAAATTCATCCATGACTTTTGAAAACAAGCAAAGTGGTCATAGGACTCCCCCTGGTACAAGGATGATTCGGGGAAGGAATTGCTTGTGAATGTTTGTAAAATCTCATTTCGATACATTTGAGAGAAATGGAAGTAGCTCTGTTACATTCCAATTATATTTAAATGGAACGTATTAGAGCACAGAGGTGGTGTTATTTACCTGATTTCATTTATCTAAATAAAACAGGCATTCTGTTTCTATGTCCTGGTTTTGCTATTTCTTCCTTATTTTCAATAACACTTCTTTTTCATCTCCTTTCCTCTGTACCATATTGAGGCACCTGCCTTGGAGATATTCTATCCCTGACCCCTAGTTCTGGCAATTTCCTCACTCTCATTCCTTTTCAACCTTCTTTACTCCTCTCGGTCTCTAATATAACAATACTGTAACAGTGGAAAGCACTAATTCTGAACCATAACAGTGTTTTCATTAAACAGATCAACTGCTATGTGGACAGGGACTTGTGAACACATCTGTTCTACAGGATTTTTCATTTAATATAATTTTCTGAAACCACATCAGCAAAGTACTACTATGATAAACTGTCCCTGAAGACATGGATGTAGTTTTGCTAATCACAACTCTAAATTAAAATGCTATATAATCCTGGGATTCTACTTGTATTTATTTGCTGCTTTCTGTATATGAAGGTAAACTCTGCGCTAGTGTTATTTAGTTGTGGATTTCATGTTTTTCCTTGCCTAGTCCTGGAGCTGGGCCTTTGTGGAGTTGCTTGGACCCCTTGGATCATTTGGCACACGGTGGTAAGGCTGTTGGCCTTGGTTAGGAGGAACATTTGCGGAAGAACATGCTTCTTTATGCCAAATTAACTATTAACTGCTTCTTAAAAAATTGTACCCACTTTAACCTCATTTGATAAAGTTATGATGGAGTTTATATAAGATCCAAGAGCAAGAATAATATTGCTCTAATAGTTTGCCATTGGTGGGCTTGATTGAAGAGGTTAACATTATTCCTTGAATAATACTCCTTATTTCTCTTCCAAAGTCTTATAAAGTGCATCTGAGACCAAAGACACAGTACAACTGTCTCTCTGACCCTGAATTTCAGATAAGTGAGACCCAAAAGGGATTGTGAGTATAGCAGCCCGTACTGTAGGCTATGATGCAGCTACCAAGGAGTGAGTTAGAGCTATGTGTCTTCATCTGTAGAGCTGTTAATGATGTATTAAGTGGATAAAAGCAAGTTATAAGTGATAATAATAATAATTATTATTATAGCCAGTCTTTTTTGATAAGTTACTCTTGTTCAGTCATTGTGCTAAATGCTTTAATTACATCATCCCACTAAATTCTTCCAGCAATATGGGGTAAACATTATCATTAATCCGAACTTTATATAAATGACATGAGGCATGGAGAAATTAGGTGAAGTTGCCTAAAATCACACAGATGGTAAAGCCTCCAGAGTTCACCTGCATTATCACCTCATACATATGCATGAAAACAATGATATAATACTAAAGATTTTATAAAAAGCAATGGTCTCACCTCTACCCCTTTCTAACCAGCAGTTCTACTCCCCAAAGAAAAGCCCTTGTAATCATTTTTGTTTTAGTTCTGTTTAATTTCACAATTCCAGATAATTATTTGATACAAAAGAAATTAGGTGCCACTTATTGACTGATTTATTTCATGATGATAAAGGATTAGCTCACTCATACCATGATGCCCTCCTTCCCTTCCTCTCATTGTTTTTTTAATGTTATTATTCTACTTCTGTTGGTCATCGTTGCAACTTTATATTCTTTTTTTAATGCTAAAGTTAATCTTTTTTTTTTTTTTTTTTTTTTTTTCTGCACTGTGCCTTCGTTGCCCCGCGGGGGCTTTCTCTAGTTGCGGCGAGCAGGGGCTACTCTTTGTTGTGGTGCACGGGCTTCTCATTGCATTGGCTCCTCTTGTTGCGGAGCACGGGCTCTGTGCACGCGGGCTTTAGTAGTTGTGGCACGTGGGCTCAGTAGTTGTGGCGCATGGGCTTAGTTCCTCTGCAGTATGTGGGATCTTCCTGGACCAGGGCTTGAGCCTGTGTCCCCTGCAGACAAACTCTATTGGCAGGCAGATTCTTAACCACTGCGCCACCAGGGAAGTCCCGTTGCCACTTTAAATAACAGTGCAGTGCTTTGTTTTTTTCATTTCCTAAATTTTATCGCAACTCCCTCCCTCTATATTCTCTGTATTAACACCCCTGACTTTCCCCTTCTTGTTCCCTCCTCTCCTCTCTCACCATTGCCAGGATCTTTAACATTCATGTGGTTCTGCAAATATCATCAAGAGTTCTGCGGTTGTCTTGCAGTTGATGTGGAAAGTTGAAAACCGCTTCCTGGAGTTTATATTGCTGTGAGGGTGGGTTATTTTTGGATCATGTAGGAGCTAGATTGCATTTCCTTCTCTTCAGGCCCAGTATCTCCAGCCTTGAGTGGAGGTAGGTGGGTGACCAAGGTACAGGGCCCAATGAATGCTGTTGTTCTGAGTAAAGACCATTCGTGAATCCCCTATTTTCAGCCCATTTCTCAACTCTTGTTCCCTCTGAGCCCTGATCTGCAGCCTCCTGTATTCCAAAGAGCTGATCTTCTCCAATTTTCTATGCAGTCCTTCACGGACTTAATGCTTTTAAAAACTCTACTGAAATCTGTAAATATTTTATCTGCTTCTACTAATACTTTATTTGTTCACATTTTAATGATTTTAATGGATAAAAAATTGCGGTTAAGACAGCCTAGATCATAGCCTCCCAGAGGGAAGTTCGGATGTCTTTTTTCCCTATGATTTATGAGCCTAGCACGGCCTCTTTTAACACTTTGGAGAGTCAGTTCCTCGGGGTCCTTTTGATCTTTGAAGAAGCCTCCTAGGAGAGTTGACAACCACACTTCTAAGATTGCTGATCTTGGCAACCATTAAATTAAAAGCTAGAGTATTCCCTTAAGATAGCGACGCGTCTCTTCAGAGCACTGCCAGGTGAAGGGAATCTGGCTCTGTATAGGAAGTCTGTGAAGTGAGAGCTTGGGAGTCACTAAGCATCAGTTCTGGCCTTGAACCAGACTCCATTTAACCCATGTCATGCACTGGGAAGCGGGAGGATGTCACACCAGGAAGAGACTCCTCGGGTCTTTTGCCAGTTTAACTCTCAAAGATAGACAGGGTGTCTGAAACATTTCTGTAGGGCTCTGGGGAAGGAGGCTTGAGAGCTCAGCTGTCCTAAAGTGGACGGTTGTAGTCATGGGAAGGGATTTAATCTGGCCAGGGAGATGTTTCTGTTCCTGCTCCTCTACTCCTACTTGCAAATAATGCTCTGTAATGATTCAGGGATGTTCTGTCATAATTTTCCTGATATCAGCTAAACCTGATATCAGGTTTATTCAAGGAATAAACCTGATTGAATGAATTTACTTTCTATTTAGAAAGATTTTCCAAAAGTTTCCTAATATATAGGAACTCTTTCTTCCCTGCAGGGGAGAAACTGACAATGATTCTCTCCAAACAGACCTTTAGGATATAATGGTGGTTTACCTACTAGTTTATTTATCTAGACAACATATAGAAACCTGTCACAAACAAACAAAACCAAACAAAGAAACACACAAACAACAGAGAGACTTGAAAACGGAGCACACGTGACGTGCTGTGACCATGCAGAGCTCTGGTCTCCTGTGAGGAGTCTCGGCCCTCGGAGCAGCAGGGGAGTGACTCTTGCTGAGCTCATGGAGGAGGGCCAGCTGCCATCCTGGGGAGCTGGGAACCCTCCGGAAAGACAGACAAATACGCCAGGGCCAGGTCCTCATTAGAAACCTCAGCTAAGGAGAGTTTATTACACCTCACAATCTGACCCTGTGCTCAGTTATTGCTTGAAATACACACCGGGAACATCCTTCCATCCATGGAACTTTCCAGAAGTGGCATTCATGCACCAACATATCTTCTCGTTTTCCCTCCCCATTTTCTCTCTTCTTAGGTCGCAGTCCTTCAGGGGTGTTTTGGGACATACTCTCCAGTCACTAAAAATCTAGTGACAGGAGGAGGGGAAAAAAAGCAAAAATCTCTTATCTTTTAATCTTAGGTTTTAGCATCATCTAATTAAAAGACCCCTGGCTTTTAAAAACCATTTCTCCCATGTTCAAGGTCTAAAGTCCTTTTCTTAGGCTCCTAGAAAAGGAACTATGATAGAGCCTCAGAGTAGATAGCTGCCCTAATCTCAGTGAACACTCAAAGGACAGCTTATGAGCTTTAACTCAAATTCAGTCCTCCTGATTCCACTTCTTAATAAGACCAGCCTGGCACGTCCCAAAGCAATAACATTCTAACCTGGCTGCATATCAAAATGACTTGTGGTATTAAAAAAAATAATAAAACAGAATATAACCGAGACCCAAACCTACTGTATCAGAATCTCCAGCCTATGGGGCCCAGGAATCTGCATACTCTCCAACTCCCCAAATGATTCTGAAGTAGTTTTCCTAGGGAGGTGTGTGCAGGTCACTGTCTTAATATATATAAATCCCTGGTAGCAATCTGCTTATAAGCCTTCCAAAACCTGGATACAATTTGATGAGCTTTTGAATTTTATTTACTCTAAGCATGAGGACTGGCTTCCTAACTTGCAGCACCTAGTACAAAATGAACATATGGGGCTCCTTGTTTAAAAAATTATTATGACTTTCAAGATGGGGACAGCAGAGCACTAAACAAGTACAGGGCCTGGTGCTACTATGCAGGTGGTAAGCCTATGAACCCAGCTTTTCTCAGCATCTATTAGCTGGTGGTGATTATAGGGGACAGGAAGGCTGGGATTAACAAGGTTTGATCAGTAGGGGATTTGGAAGGTAAAGATGATTTATCCATGGGTCCTTTCTCAGAAAATAGCTCCCTGCGTGAGACAGGAAAGTGGTTGTTCACTCTCCTACCCCTTCTCCCCGCTTGGCAACCACAAGACTATTCTCTGTGAGTCTGTTTCTGTTTCATATATATGTTCATTTGTGTCACAGTTTAGATTTCATATATAGGGGCTACCACATGGTATTTGTCTTTCTCCTTGTGACTTCTTTTGCTTAGTATGAGAATCTCTAGGTCCATCCATGTGCTGAAAATGGCATTATTTCATTCTTTTTAATGGCTGAGTAATATTCCATTGTATATACCACATCTTTTTTATCCAGTCATCTGTTGATGACATTTAGGTCATTTCCATGTCTTGGCTATTGTAAGTAGTGCTGCTGTGAACATAGGGGTGGGTGTCTCTTTTCAAATTATAGTTTTGTCTGGGTATATGCCCAGGAGTAAAAAGGTCAGAGTTTAAGCAGAGTTGGGATAGGACCTGAGACCCTCCGATCCCAGATCCCACATTTTTTCTCTTCAGAGATTCTAGGTTTCTTTCTCCTCAGCAGGGACAGTTATCCAGTCCACCTTAAAATATCAGATGAATAATAAGGAAATAGGACAGGACCTCAGGAGAAAATTTCTTGCCATAAAAAGAGTTTATTTAGATACTATCCAGAATGGTAGATCTCAATTTTTGCCAACTAATTTATCCTTATTTATGAGCTTCCTGGCATAATTCTCTCAGACTATATACAACTGTATCAGGGTCTTAGTCCATGTAGGCTGCTATAACAAAATACCATAGACCATGTGACTTAAACAACAGACACTTATTTATAACAGTTCTGAAGGCTAGAAGTCCAAGATCAAGGTGCTGGCAGATATGGTGTCTAGTGAGAGCTGTTTTCCTGGTTTGCAGATGACCATTTTCTCATTGTGTGCTCACATGGCTTTCGCTCAGTGTATGTGTTCGAAGAGAGAGATCTCTCTGTCCTCTTCTGCTTATAAGGGCATTAATCCCATCATGAAGGCCCCACCCTCATGACCTCATCTAAACCTAATTACCTCCCAATGACCCCACCTTCAAATACATCATATCAGGAATTAGGGCTTCAACATATGAATTTTGGGGGGGTACAGAACATTCAGCCCATAGCACTCAATTCATTCCTCTAATTCCAAAATTGCCTTATCTGCATCATTTTTGCTTACATTTACCAAGTCTATACCAGATGTTTTTCTTAAGTATTTCATACACACAAGTCATTTACTCTCCATGACGATGCTATGAAGTACTTACCATTATTATCCCTTTTGTATGGATGAGAACACTGAGGCAAACAGATTAAGTGACTTGCCCAAAGTCATACAGCTTGTAAGGGGTTGAACCAAGATTGATACGGAGGCAGCTAAGTTTTAAAAACATATATATTAAGGAAACGAGTCTAAAAAAGAGTGGATCTATGTATGTGTATAACTGATTCACTTTGCTGTACACCTGAAACTAACACAACATTGTAAAGCAACTATACTCCAATAAAATGTTTTTTAATTTAAAAAATAAGAAAAAAATAAAAGCATATATATTAATACAATTTCTGGAATCATAGCTGATAAAGACAGTCTTTCAGCAGTTCAGATTTTAATTTTAAAGGACAGAAAGTGGTGATTTTCAACATCGGCTGCTCAGAATTATATTGGTAGTTTAAAAAATGCCTAGGCTTAGGTCTTACCTCAGATTAAATCAGAATCTCTGGTGTCTTAACCCTCATTTTTTAAAGTATGAAATTTAAATAATTAGAATAGCTATTGGATTAATTGGATGTCTGCACACCTGACATTTCATGTCGCACTTCATCCCCTTTCATTGTACTTGGCCTGGTCATACAGTCATACGTAAGAAGAATATAAAAATCATCTGGAGGTAAGTGCACTTCATTTCCTGGATCCTTCTAAGCTAGTGCATCTCTAACCTGAATATATATACATATATATACAGACCACCTGGGTATTTCATTAAAATTCAGATTCTGATTAAGGAGATGTGGGATGGGACCTGAGATTCTACATTTCCTAGATGATTCTAATACTGTTGGAATCCATAGCAAACTTCTAACCAATTTTTGCTTTTCTACTCCTAGTGCTTGATTTCTGTGTTTCATCAATTCTCCTTTTTCCCCCTTAGTTCGAATCCACACGTTAACTTCCATTCTCCATCTATTCTGTTTTTTGTTGAATACGTTTAGATTTGCTATCCACACAATATTTTCATAGCACATACATTATACTATAATCCTCTGTTTCTAGCACCTCACCAGGCATATTAGTCACCTCACCATATGGGCATCTTAGACACTATTTAACTCTCAGCCAAGCCTGCTTTCAATCAAACCTCTCTAGTATGGGAGAAGGATGGCCCAGCCATAGCAAATGAACATACAGATAATACTTCTTCAGGCTGGTGATAAGATTTTTGTATCTTAATCTTCATCAATGTTATCGACCCTGGCTGCACATTTGAAAATCAACTGAGGAGCTTTTAAAAGTGACTGATGCCCAAGAACCACCACTAGAGATTCTGAAACAACTGGTCTGAGGTGGGGGCCTGGGTATTGGTTATTTTTAACAAGCTGTCCAGGCAATTCTACTGTACACTCAGAGTTGATAATCACTGATCTATGCAAAGGCTTAAGAAATTAGTGAATGTTTTGGTTTATTGACAGTGTATCAGTCAGCTATGGCTGTGTAACAGACAACCACAAAAATCCCTCAATAATAAGCTTTGTCTATTCATGCATCTCTGAGGGAAACTGGGCAGCCCTGATGATTCCAACATGATTGGCTGGGCGTGGCTTCAGACCATGGGTTTGGCTTATCTGGGGTTCATGTTACTCTCATTCTTTTGGGACCAGCAGGCTACCTGGGGCATGTTCTTTTCATGGCAATGATAGAAGGAAAGTGAGTGGAAACATGGGATGTCTCTTAAGGCCTAGGCTCGGTACATCACACTTTCACTTCTTCCCATGTTCCACAAGCCAAGTAAGTCACAGGGCCAAGCCCAACATCAACAGGTCTACAATTTAATGGTACTGTTAGGCTGCTTTCCTTGGCCATGGCTCTCACTGGGGATATTTTGAGCAGAGGTACAACTGAGAATTACTATTTCATGCTACAATTCCCTCCCAGGCGTAAAAGACTCCAGGAAGGTAATTATTATTTCCTCCATCTAGTGACCCTTGTAATTTAAAAATAATCCCCCATATCACCATCTTTCTACAGCCATGTATTCACCCTCCTTTTTTAAAGGAACATTTATGTTAACTCTCTGTTGGTGTTGTGCAAAGCCATAGTGAATCCTGAAGCAAAAGGAAAAAACAGTAACATTAATCCTGTTTTTATTTAACTTATGATATTTCGTTTATCATGAACTTTTTGTATTAATTTTCATTTTTTAAAGTATTGCATTAAAATGTTATTTACTTTGATTCTGGAGTTTTGGGCTCCCTCTTAGTTCTGGCCCTGCTCTTCCTAAATATATGTCTAGATGAATTGTGACCTCCAGGGATCTGGCTTTGATCCCTCCTCCAAAGGATGTCACTGGGTGTATCCAAGAGCTTTCTTTCTATCCCAGGTCTTTCCGTAAACTGCTTTTTTAGAACAAAACTCTGAGGTCTTTTCATTTGCTGAGTCAATATGCCCATGTGATGCAGCCTCTATATCTGTGTTGAAATTAGACAGAATACCCTCCCTCATTCACTGCCAGGCTGACTTCCAGAAGTTCTGGTGTGAGCCTGCCCCTGTCTCCCAGCAGTGTTTGAACTCCCGGATCTAGAGAACTCAGCAGTCAGCTGAAAGGCTTCTTCATATGTTCCCTCCACAGGGCACTGGGGCGTATGGTAGGTACAAATTAAACACAGTAGCAACCTGGATAGCTAATTATTCCCTGAGGTAAATATGTATATCAAGCGTGCTGATAACTCTGTGTTATATACTTCAACACTTTACTATTAATTTTAGGAAATATACATGGAGAAAAAGGCATCATTTTAGTAACCCTTAGAAAGGTGACTCTGGGATAAATAAAGCCATGTGGTATAATGACACAACGTGGATTTTGGAGTCAGAAAGTCAAGAGTTTGTATATTGGATCAATCAGATAGCAGATGTGTGACTTTGAGAAAATTTCTTAACCTCTCTGAATCTCAATTTAGTAAGAATAACGGTCTTTCTCTTTGAGGTAGAGGGATATATATATAGCTCATGGCATATAACAGAGCTTAAGAAATAACAGGTGAGAGGTACCTGAGTTTCTGACCTAGAAAAAATGTCGTTGATTTAAGCATCAGAGATTTTAAAACGTGTAACCCTTTATATAGAAATTCTTAAAAATTTACTGCACATTCACTTTCCTTCTTACCTAGAATAGACTGAGTTGACTTTATCTCAATGCACCAAGGCCAGTAATAGGCACAGCTGTTCCTGGGCTCAGATGAAATGCAGAAGTGCCTCAGGACCTATTGATTCATGAAGGCCAGTTTGTCCTTGTGTACATCGTTTAAGGTGTCAGTGTGCTTATCTGCTTTTTTTACGCTCTTTGGTTTTTTTCCATTGCTGTCACAAGTTTGCTGTCACTTGTCCTTGCTACCCTGCTTGCCTCTTTTTATTTGTGAGTCCTGACTTGTGGTAGGTTTATAAACCAGATGGCTAGCTTAATAAACATTGTGGGCACATAAAAAGTATTCCTATTCTATGAGTAAGGACCAAGGGAATCCCGTGTGTGTAGTGAATGCACTTTGTGGCATCTATTTTACAATGAGTTTGCTTCTTGGCTAGGTCCTCAACAGACAAAGTTGTCACGTATCTGGATTTTGGAGGAGTGAGGTGGATAACATTTTGTATATTTTTGAATGAAGTGAAGGGCTTAAATATTTTCTCAGTGAGGAGAATGTTTGCTTCATGAGAGCTAGGACTCTGTTTTGTGTGACTTGATGTCTTTCACAACACCCAGCATATTCAGTATTCATAATAGTTGCTAAATAAATAGTTGCTGCATATAAATGGATTCCATATAATATCCTTGGTTAGAAAAAAGTAAATGCCCCCAAATCACATTAACAGAGGGTTAATTAAAAAAACCGTAAATGTTTGAAGGGGACTTGCTTCTCCTTCTGAAAAATTTAAAAATGGTTTAAGGGAAACTCTGTTTATGAAATGGTATTTAAGGATGCAGAGATGCTGTCTCTTAACCAAGGGGCTCAGTTTGCCACTGACTGCATTATTGATGTGGAAATGCCCCAGGCCCAGGAAATTTTAAGAGACAGCAACAGGTAGATCAAATATCCTGGCATTAAATTACCTCCTATCTGTATAGGTAAGGGTGAGTAAAAGTGAAGTGAGCTGTTGAGTTACCTTGGAGTTCAGGTGAAGTTCTATGACTACGTATACATCTAGTATACTCTTATTCCTAGAAAAGATACATGGGTATGAATGTTCCCAAATGGAGACTACTTAAATGTCCATCAATGGTGAAATGAATAATCATGCTATATTCATGCAACGGAATGCTATTTAGTTATGAATGTTGTCTATGACATGACTGACTTTCAAAATAAAATACTGAAGAATCGCAGTAGCGGATATTCATCATGCTTACATTTATACCAGACAGGCAAATGGAACCCCTTTATATGCTCTAACCTAGAAGTTACTCAAGGCACATAGTAGTACTAAAGAGTTACTTGCTTTCTGTAAGTCATTTTCAAGCTTTCTGGTCAAGCTCCTACCTCCCTACATTAAAGAGTAATTTAGAGTTGACCACGCAGCTATCATAAAACACTGTCTACATTTTTTAATTGTATTTTTTAAAATAAATTTATTTATTTATTTTTGGCTGCATTGGGTCTTCGTTGCTGCGCGCGGATTTTCTCTAGTTGTGGCGAGGGGGCCCTACTCTTCGTTGCGGTGCACAGGCTTCCTATTGCGGTGGCTTCTCTTGTTACAGAGCACGGGCTCTAGGCTTGCGGGCTTCAGTAGTTGTGGCATGTGGGCTCAGTAGTTGTGGCTCACGGGCTCTAGAGCACAGGCTCAGTAGTTGTGGCAGACGGGCTTAGTTGCTCTGCTGCATGTGGGATCTTCCCAGACCACGGCTCGAACCCATGTCCCCTGCATTGGCAGGCGGATTCCTAACCACTGCACCACCAGGGAAGCCTTTTATACAAAGAAAAATTGTATTTTATCTTTGATATCTACTCAGAAGATAAGGAAAATGCCCTTTAAATTACTTTTCCCAGCCTGTGGGTCATGAGCAACGTGATTACATTGCAATCATTTTCTACTCATTGCCATTAATTATTTTTCCTTTTTTGATAGCTGTCGTGGCTCTGTTGCTCTTTTTCCTCTCCAGGCAGTGGAGTTGTACTGAAATATATTTATTAGTTGTCACACATATATCTTGCAGGTTGCTTAATCCTGTTTCCACTTCCATCCTGATTAAATTCAACATGAACTTCGGCCTTGGGTATAAAGAGAAGAAAATTTAGCAGTGTTCCTTGAATTTATGAGACTGAGACATAATTTATTGTGATTAGAGATAGGACACCACTGTGGAGAGCAGAACTGATGAAGGAAGACCTTTGCCCCTGATGTTGGCAATCACATGGGATTCACAGCCAGGAGCTGGCCTGGCTTCCTCTAAAGAGGCTGCATAATGTTCCTTGGACTCTGGAGGTTCTATTAATGTAGCATCGGTTCTTGGAGCTTTGAGACAAGAAGAAGAGAATCTACATTGCTTATCATCTATCACCAGTCTAGTCACCAGACTGAATGCTGAACAGTTTACGTCATTCAAACTGAACACAGTGAACAGCTTTTATTAAACCTGTTTTAGAGATAAGGGAGCAGAAGTTCAGGGAAGCTAAATAGCTTGGCCAAGACCACACAGCTGTAAGTAAAGAACAGTGGGGTTTGGAACCCACAACTGTGATTTCAAAACACGGGTTATTTCTCTGCCTATACCAAGAAGCCTAAAGAAGAGAAATGTGTTAATGAATTAGAGTTTGGAAAAAGGGCAGTGGTCCAGCTGGCAAAGATGTATCAGCAGTGAGGGGGATCTCACAGCCAACCAGCAAGGTTATGAGATTTTCTTCAGTGTGTCTCAGAAACTACAGTCAGGATGGAGAAAGCAGATGATCCAATTGCTCAAGATTTGGGGCCTGCATCGTAGGTGTGGCTAAAGTTTGCAAGGTGAGAAATCTGAGACAGAAATGAGGACATGATGTGTACACACTGAGTCCCAAGCTGTGTGCAGAAGGGAGCATTAAAGAGTAATTTAGGGTTGACCACGCAGCTATCATAAAACACTGTCTACATTTTTTAATTGTATTTTTTAAAATAAATTTATTTATTTATTTTTGGCTGCATTGGGTCTTCGTTGCTGCGCGCGGATTTTCTCTAGTTGTGGCGAGGGGGCCCTACTCTTCGTTGCGGTGCACAGGCTTCCTATTGCGGTGGCTTCTCTTGTTACAGAGCACGGGCTCTAGGCTTGCGGGCTTCAGTAGTTGTGGCATGTGGGCTCAGTAGTTGTGGCTCACGGGCTCTAGAGCACAGGCTCAGTAGTTGTGGCAGACAGGCCCAGTTGCTCCACGGCATGTGGGATCTTCCCAGACCACGGCTCGAACCCATGTCCCCTGCATTGGCAGGCGGATTCCTAACCACTGCACCACCAGGGAAGCCTTTTATACAAAGAAAAATTGTATTTTATCTTTGATATCTACTCAGAAGATAAGGAAAATGCCCTTTAAATTACTTTTCCCAGCCTGTGGGTCATGAGCAACGTGATTACATTGCAATCATTTTCTACTCATTGCCATTAATTATTTTTCCTTTTTTGATAGCTGTCGTGGCTCTGTTGCTCTTTTTCCTCTCCAGGCAGTGGAGTTGTACTGAAATATATTTATTAGTTGTCACACATATATCTTGCAGGTTGCTTAATCCTGTTTCCACTTCCATCCTGATTAAATTCAACATGAACTTCGGCCTTGGGTATAAAGAGAAGAAAATTTAGCAGTGTTCCTTGAATTTATGAGACTGAGACATAATTTATTGTGATTAGAGATAGGACACCACTGTGGAGAGCAGAACTGATGAAGGAAGACCTTTGCCCCTGATGTTGGCAATCACATGGGATTCACAGCCAGGAGCTGGCCTGGCTTCCTCTAAAGAGGCTGCATAATGTTCCTTGGACTCTGGAGGTTCTATTAATGTAGCATCGGTTCTTGGAGCTTTGAGACAAGAAGAGAATCTACATTGCTTATCATCTATCACCAGTCTAGTCACCAGACTGAATGCTGAACAGTTTACGTCATTCAAACTGAACACAGTGAACAGCTTTTATTAAACCTGTTTTAGAGATAAGGGAGCAGAAGTTCAGGGAAGCTAAATAGCTTGGCCAAGACCACACAGCTGTAAGTAAAGAACAGTGGGGTTTGGAACCCACAACTGTGATTTCAAAACACGGGTTATTTCTCTGCCTATACCAAGAAGCCTAAAGAAGAGAAATGTGTTAATGAATTAGAGTTTGGAAAAAGGGCAGTGGTCCAGCTGGCAAAGATGTATCAGCAGTGAGGGGGATCTCACAGCCAACCAGCAAGGTTATGAGATTTTCTTCAGTGTGTCTCAGAAACTACAGTCAGGATGGAGAAAGCAGATGATCCAATTGCTCAAGATTTGGGGCCTGCATCGTAGGTGTGGCTAAAGTTTGCAAGGTGAGAAATCTGAGACAGAAATGAGGACATGATGTGTACACACTGAGTCCCAAGCTGTGTGCAGAAGGGAGTTGGGGACAGACTGGGACAGTGGGGAAGGGTCTGCAGTCTGAGGAATTGTGACTTGGTGGGAGTGGGGAGACAGGGAAAAGAATATCAGAAAGACTCAAGGGAAAAACTAGATGATATTGTTAAAGAGGCCAGTTTCAGAGTTGGATATGGTTCAGACAGGGCCCAAAAGAAATATTATTCCCCAAAAAACTGCTCCACTCCTGTGGATAGGTCTAATGAGATAAACTGCCACGGTTATCTGTGCTTAAACAGGAGCCTCTTTCCAGACAAAGCAAAGGTATTTGAAAGATAAAGGATGCTTTAGTGATAGAATGGCAGGCTCTATAAATAGATGCTAAGGATTGTGAAAGCTAGATTTCTGGTTTAGGACAGCCCTCAGTACTTCCTTCAAATCTTACTACACTAGCAAGGCCTGATCTGCACCAGCTCTGCCTGAAGCTCATCCCTTGAATGGGTTTCATAAAAGGGTAATCGTCCCCAGCTTGGGACACTCTTACACAGCCAACAGTTTCTGAGCGCTATTTCCTGCTTTTCTCTCCAACCTCACTCTGTGCTACCAGCCTCGGCTCAGTCGGTTCCTAGAACATTTCTTTCTTGCTGAAAGACCTCGCACTTGCCAAGAAGTTTCCTCTGTCTGGAAAGCTCTTCCACCAACTTTTCAGGAGGCGGCTCCTTTTCATGGTTCAGGTCTTCTGCCTAAACATCACCACCTTAAGAAACCATACCCAACCACCGACCTCAAACACATCCTGCACCAGCCCAGCTACAGTGCTTATCCCAGTGTGTAATTATTGTGTTTGTTACCTTCTGTTTCCCCTACAGGAAGGGAAGCCCCATCCAAACAGGGGTAATGCTGGTGCATCCTCAACGTCTAGCATGCTGCCTCAGTACAGAATCGGGACCAGGTAAATGATGTTTGAATAAACGAATGAGTGATCAATAAGTAGGCATCTCAGAGGGGCAGCAGAGAGATGGAGGAGAAGAGGAAGTGGTTTCATCAGCTGCCATTTATTTCTTTCACAATGTACCTTTCAACTCTTCCCCGTTTGTCAATTCTAATCAAATTTCCCACTCTGAAAAGCTTGTATGGAAAGAGACAGAGGGCATTTATGATTTTCTTTGGGGTCCTCTGCACCCCAAGGATGGTCCTTGGTCCTACACAGCCCACAGCCCAACTCTGGCAGTATGAATACGGTTATATGCTGAATTGGTCCTACACAGCCCCCCAAATTCATAAGTTGAAGCCCTAACACACAGTACCTCAGAATGTGACTGTATTTGGAGACAGGGCCTTAAAAGAAGTATTCAAAAATTATGTTCACTGCAGCTATTAAGGTGGGCCCTAATCCAATCTGCCTAGTGCCCTTATAAGAAGAGCAAATTTGGACACACAGAGAGACATCAGGGATGGCGGGCACAGAGGAAAGACCACACGAGGACACAGTGAGAGGAGGGCCCGCTGCAAAGCAAAGAGAGAGAACTCAGAAGAAGCCAAATCTGCCGACACCTTGATCTTGGGCTTCCAGCTTCTAGAACAGTGCAAGAACAAATTTTTGCCATTTAAGCCACTCAGTCTGTGGAGTTTTGCTATGGCAGCCTGAGAAGACTGATACAAACATAAATATAATAGTCTTATCACATCATGAATAACTTTAATAGACCACAGCAAGTTGCACTGAGCTGACCTCATGGTACAGGGAAACACTGTGCTGGGTGGAAAATACACAGGCTGTGCAATCACATCCCAACTGTACCACTTGTCACCTCAGGACATTTGCCTAACCTCTCTCTGAGTCCATATCCTCTTCTACAGGATGGTGCCAGTGGAAGGGTTACATGGGATAAGGTTTATGAAATTACTTGTCATAGATTTTTTTTTAATTGAGGGGGTGACGTGCAACTTTATTTTTTTAGTTTATTTTTATTTTATATTGGAGTCTAGTTGATTTACAGCATTGTGTTAGTTTCAGGTGTACAGCAAAGTGATTCAGTTACACGTATACATACATCCATTTCTCAGATTCTT
The DNA here is from genome assembly GCF_002837175.3 of Physeter macrocephalus. Classification (NCBI taxonomy): domain Eukaryota; kingdom Metazoa; phylum Chordata; class Mammalia; order Artiodactyla; family Physeteridae; genus Physeter; species Physeter macrocephalus. The sequence continues at coordinate 2,296,310 of NC_041221.1, forward strand.
TTGCCATATAGGTTATTACAGAGTATTGCGTAGGGTTCCCTGTGCTATACGGTAGGTCCTTGTTGGTTATCTATTCTATATGTGGTAGTGTGTGAATGTTAATCCCAAGCTCCTATTTTATCCTTCCCCCCAACTTTTCCCCATTGGTAACTGAAAGTTTGTTTTTGAAGTCCATGAGTCTGTTTCTTTTTGTTTCTTTTTTTTTTCCTTTGGCTGCAGTGGGTCTTCATTGCTGTGTGCAGGCTTTCTCTAGTCATGGCGAGTGGGAGCTACTCTTCGTTGCAGTGCGTGGGCTTCTCCTTGCGGTGGCTTCCCTTGCTGTGGAGCATGGGCTCTAGGCACATGGGCTTCAGTAGTTGTGGCACACAGGCTCTAGAGTGCAGGCTCAGTAGTTGTTGCACACGGCTTAGTTGCTCTGCAGCATGTGGGATCTTCCCAGACCAGGGATTGAACCTGTGTCCCCTGCCTTGGCAGGCAGATTCTTATCCACTGTGCCACTGGGGAAAGTCCCGTGAGTCTGTTTCTGTTTTGTAAATAAGTTCATTTGTATCATTATTTTAGATTCCACATGTAAGTGATATCATATGATATTTGTCATTCTGTCTGACTTATGTCACTTAGTATGATAATCTCTTAGTCCATCCATCTTGCTGCAAATGGCATTATTTTATTCTTTTTATGGCTGAGTAATATTCCATTGTATATATATATGTACCACATTCTCTTTATCCATTCATCACTTGATGGACTTTGAAGTTGCTTCCATGTCTTGGCTATTGTAAATAGTGCTCCAATGAACATTTGGGGTGCATGTATCTTTTCGAATTATGGTTTTCTCTGGATATATGCCCAAGAATGAGATTGTTAGATCATATGGTAGTTCTATTTTTAGTTTTATAAGGAACCTCCATACTGTTCTCCATAGTGACTGTATCAATTTACCTTCCCACCAACAGTGCAAGAGGGTTCCCTTTTCCCCACACCCTCCAGCATTTGTTGTTTGTAGACTTTTTGATGAGGTCCATTCTAACCAGTGTGAGGGGATACTTCATTGTAGTTTTGATTTGCATTTCTCTAATAATTAGTGACATTGAGCATTTTTCATGTGCTTTTTGACCTCCTGTATGTCTTCTTTGGAGAAATGTCTATTTAGATCTTCTGCCCATTTTTTGATTGGATTGTTTGTTTTTCTGATATTGAGCTGCATGTGCTGTTTGCATATTTTGGAGAGTAATCCCTTGTCAGTGGCTTCTATTGCAAATATTTTCTCACATTCTGTAGGTTGTCTTTTTGTTTTGTTTATGGTTTCCTTTGCTGTGCAAAAGCTTTTAAGCTTAACTAGGTCCCATTTGTATATTTTTGTTTTTATTATCATTACCCTAGGAGGTGGATCCAAAAAGATATTGCAGCAATTTATGTCAAAGAGTGTTCTGCCTATGTTTTCCTCTAAGAGTTTATAGCATCCGGTCTTACATTTAGGTCTTTAATCCATTTTGAGTTTATTTTTGTGTATGGTTTTAGAGAATGTTCTAATTACGTTCTTTTACATGTGGCTGTCCAGTTTTTCCAGCATCACTTATTGAAGAGACTGTCTTTTCTCCGTTGTATATTGTTGCCTCCTTTGTTGTAGATTAATTGACCATGGGTGTGCGGGTTTATTTCTGGGCTTTCTATCCTGTTCCGTTAAGCTACATTTCTGTTTTTGTGCCAATAGCATACTGTTTTTTTTTTTTTGGTGTTGTTTGTTTGTTTGTTTTGAGCACACCATACAGCTTGCAGGATCTTAATTCCCTAACCAGGGATTGAACCCGGGCCCTGTCAGTGACAGTGCCAAGTCCTAATTGCTGGACCACCAGGGAATTCCCATTACCATACTGTTTTGATGACTCTAGCTTTGTAGTATAGTCTTCAGTCAGGGAGCCTAATTCCTCCAGCAACATTTTTCTTTCTCATGATTGCTTTGGCTATTTGGGGGTCTTTTGTGTTTCCATACAAATTGTTCCTGATCTTAGAGGAAATGCTTTCAGCTTTTCACCATTGAGTATGATGTTAGCTGTGGCTTTGTCATATATTAACTTTATTATGTTGAGGTAGGTTCCCTCTATGCCCACTTTCTGGAGAGTTTTTATCATAAACGGGTGTTGAATTTTTGACAAAAGCATTTTCTGCATCAATTGAGATGATCATATGGTTTTTATTCTTCAGTTTGTTAATGTGGTGTATCACACTGATTGATTTGCAGATATTGAAAACTCTTTGCATCCTGGGATAAATCCCACTTGACCATGGTGTGTGATCTTTTAATGTATTGTTGGATTCAGTTTGCTAGTATTTTGTTGAGGGCTTTTGCATCTATATTCATCAGTGATATTGGCCTGTAATTTTCTTTTTTTATGGTATTTTTGTCTGGTTTTCGTATCAGGGTGTTGGTGGCCTCATAGTGTTGTGGTCAGAAAAGATGCTTAATATGATTTCAATTTCCTTAAATTTACCGAGGCTTGCTCTGTGGCCAAGCATGTACTCTATCCTGGAGAATGTTCCTTGTGCACTTGAGAAGAATGTATATTTTTCCTTGTGCACTTGAGAAGAATGTGTATCCTGCTTCTTTTGGAGTGTTCTATAAATATCAATTAAATTCATCTGGTCTAATATGTCATTTAAGCCCTGTGTTTCCTTATTGATTTTCTGTCAAAATCAATGGATGATCTGTCCATTGATGTAGATGGGGTGTTAAAGTCCCCCACTATTATTCTGTTACTGTCGATTTCTCCTTTTATGGCTGTTAGTGTTTGCCTTATATATTGAGGTGTTCCTATGCTGGGTGCATATATATTTACAATGTTATAATATCTTCTTTGGATTGATCCCTTGATCATTATGTAATGTCCTTCTTTGCCTCTTGTAACAGTCTTTATTTTAAAATCTATTTTGTCTGACATTAGTATTGCTACACCAGCTTTCTTTGATTTCCATTTGCATGGAATATCTTTTTCCATACCCTCACTTTCAGTCTCTATGTGTCCCTAGATATGAAGTGGGTCTTTTGTAGATAGCATATATATGGGTCTTGTTTTTTTATCCATTCGGCCAGTCTATGTTTTGGGGTTGGAGCATTTAATCCATTTACATATAAGGTCATTATCAATATGTATGTTCTTATTGCCATTTTGTTAATTGTTTTGGATTTCTTTTTGTAGTCCTTTTTTCTTCCCTTCCTCTTTTGTTCTCTTCTCTTGTGATTTGATGACTGTCTTTAGTGTTGTGTTTGGATTGCTCTTTTTTGTATGTGTATCTATTATAGATTTTCAGTTCGCAGTTACCATGAGGTTTTGATATATGTACAATATTAAGTCTGTACATGTACAATATTAAGTTGCTGGTCTCTTAATTTCAAATGTATTTCCAATATCCTGCATTTGTGCTCTCCTCTCCTCATGATTGCTAGTTTTGATATCGTATTTTTTTGTGGATGATTTCCTACCTTTACCGTATGTTTGCCTTTACTGATGAACTTTCCCATTCATAATTTTCTTGTTTAGTTGTGGCCTTTTCTTTTCCACCTAGAGAAGTTCCTTTAGGATTTGTTGTAAAGCTGGTCTGGTGGTGCTAAATTCTCTTGGCTTTTGCTTATCTGTAAAATTTTGATTTCTCTGTCAAATCTGAATGACAGCCTTGCTGGGTAGAGTACTCTTGGTTGTAGATTTTTCCCTTTCATCACTTTAAACATATAGTGACACTCCCTTCTGGCCTGCAGGGTTTCTGCTCAAAAATCAACTGATAACCTTATAGGGATTCCCTTTTATGTTATTTGTTGCTTTTCCCTTGTTGCTTTTAATATTTTTTTTTGTCTTTAATTTTTGTCAATTTGATTAATATATGTCTCAGCATATTCCTCCTTGGGTTTATCCTGTATGGGACTCTGCACTTCCTTCACTTGAGTTAGTGTTTCCTTTCTCATGTTAGGGAATTTTTCAGCTATTATCTCTTCAAATATTTTCTCAGGGCCTTTCTCTCTCTCTTCTCCTTCTGGGACCCCTACAATGTGAATGTTCATGCATTTAACGTTGCCCCAGAGGTCTCTTAAATTGTCCTCATTTCCTTTCATTCTTCTTTATTCTGTTCCATGGCATGATTTCCACCAATCTGTCTTCCAGCTCACTTATTCATTCTTGTCTCATTTATTCTATTAATTCCTTCTAGTGTATTTTTTCATTTCAGTTATTGTATTGTTTATACCTGTTTGTTTGTTCTTTAAATCTAGCTCTTTGTTAAACATATCTTGTATCTTCTCAGTCTGTGCCTCCATTCTTTTTCCAAGATCTATCATTACTCTGGATTCTTTTTCAGGCAGATTGCCTATCTCTACTTTATTTAGCTGTGCTTCTGGAGTTTGAAACATATTTCTCTTCCATCTCATTTTGTCTTTCTGTGTTTGTTTGTGGTGTCCATTCTGCAGGCTGCAGGATCATATTTCCACTTGCTTCTGGTGCCTGCCTCCTGGTGGGTGAGGTTGGTCCTGGGGCTTGTGCAGGTTTCCTGGGGAGAGGGACTGATGCCTGCCCACTGGTGGGTGGAGCTGGGTCTTGTCCCTCTGGTGGGCAGGGCCACATCAAGTGTGTGTTTGGAGGCAGCTCTGGGCTCAGGATGACTTTAGGCAGCCTGTCTGCTGATGGGTGGTGCTGTGTTCTCACCCTGTTGGTTGTTTGGCCTGAGGTGTCCCAGCACCGGAGCCTATGGGCTGTTGGGTGGGGCCCAATCTTGGTACCAAAATTGTGACTTCCAGGAGAGCTCACACCAATGAATAGTCACTGGGGCCTCTGCCACCAGTATCCTTGCCCCCACAGTGAGCCACATCTGACCCCCACCTCCCCAGGAGACCCTCCAAGACCCTCAGGTATGTCTGGCCCAGGCTCTTATGCAGTCACTGCTTTGCCCTGGGTCCCAGCGCAGGTGAAACTTTGTGTGTACCCTCCAAGAGTGGAGTCTTTGTTTCCCCCAGTCCTGTGAAGCTTCTCCACTCAAGCCCCACTGGCCTTTAAAACCAAATGCTCTGGGTGCTCCTCCTCCCAATGCCAGACCCTCAGGCTAGGGAGCCTGATGTGGGGCTCAGAACTCTCACTCCTGTGGAAGAACCTCTGCCATATAATTACTTTCTAGTTTGTGGGTCACCCACCTAGTGAGCATGGGATTTGATTATATCACGAAAGCACCAAAGCACCCCTCCTACCATCTCATTGTGGCTTCTTCTTTGTCTTTGGATGTAGTATGTCTTTTTTGGTAGGTTCCAGTCTTTTTTTTTTTTTTTTTTTTTTTTTACAATGGTTGTTCTGCAGTTAGTTGTTACTGTAGTGTTTTCATGAGAGGAGGTGAACTCAAGTCCTTATATTCCTCTATCTTGTCTCCTCCCCACTTGTCATAGATCTTGAAGCTTGCTGCTCAACGAAAAGGTAAATTCTCTTGCCTCCTCTTCCCGTCCAACTCAGTTACACTGGAGCAGTAAGGCCTCTGTTCCAAGATACTGAAAACACAAAATAGGTCAGTAAACACTGTTGAGTGAAATAAATTCACATGTCTCAGTGTGTGCATAAATGTGTCAGTGAGTGTCCCTAAGGATGGCACAGCAAGGCTGTTCTTCAGGCTGAGCCTATTCTTATGATTGGCACCCATTCTGATGAACAGGTTTCTGCTATAATAGTAGTTTGATTGTCTGAGTAACACTCCAGGCCATGGGTGACCATGGTGGCAGGAATATTTGGCCAAGAAAGCCAGAATTTGATGGGGTGTGTTCACCAGTTTCACAATTGCTGAATAGAACCAAAATCAGATTATTGGCCATGTGAGGAGTCTACCTGAACTCTTTTTTTTTTAACATCTTTATTGGAGTATAACTGTTTTACAATGGTGTGTTAGTTTCTACATTAAAACAAAGTGAATCAGTTATACATATACATATGTTCCCATATCTCTTCCCTCTTGCGTCTCCCTCCCTCCCACCCTCCCTATCCCACCCCTTTAGGTGGCCACAAAGCACTGAGCTGAGTTGATCTCCCTGTGCTATGCGGCTGCTTCCCACTAGCTATCTATTTTACATTTGGTAGTGTATATATGTCCATGCCACTCTCTCACTTCGTCACAGCTTACCCTTCCCCCTCCCCCTCTCCTCATGTCCATGCTCTAGTAGGTCTGTGTTTTATTCCCGTCCTACCCCTAATCTCTTCATGACATTTTTTTTTCTTAGATTCCATATATATGTGTTAGCATACGGTATTTGTTTTTCTCCTTCTGACTTACTTCACTCTGTATGACAGACTCCAGGTCTATCCACCTCATTACAAATAACTCAGTTTCATTTCTTTTTATGGCTGAGTAATATTCCATTGTATATATGTGCCACATCTTCTTTATCCATTCATCTGTTGATGGACACTTAGGTTGCTTCCATGTCCTAGCTATTGTAAATAGAGCTGCAATGAACATTTAGGTACATGACTCTTTTCGAATTATGGTATTCTCAGGGTATATGCCCAGTAGTGGGATTGCGGGGTTGTATGGTAGTTCTATTTTTAGTTTTTTAAGGACCCTCCATACTGTTCTCCATAGTGGCTGTATCAATTTACATTCCCACCAGCAGTGCAAGAGGGTTCCCTTCTCTCCACACCCTCTCCAGCATTTATTATTTCTAGAGTTTTTGATGATGGCCAATCTGACCGGTGTGAGATGATATCTCATTGTCGTTTTGATTTGCATTTCTCTAATGATTAATGATGTTGAGCATTCTTTCATGTGTTTGTTGGCAATCTGTATATCTTCTCTGGAGAAATGTCTATTTAGTTCTTCTGCCCATTTTTGGATTGGGTTGTTTGTTTTTTTGTTATTGAGCTGCAAGAGTTGCTTATAAATTTTGGATATTAATCCTTTGTCAGTTGCTTCATTTGCAAATATTTTCTCCCATTCTGAGGGTTGTCTTTTGGTCTTGTTTATGGTATCCTTTGCTGTGCAAAAGCTTTTAAGTTTCATTAGGTCCCATTTGTTTATTTTTGTTTTTATTTCCATTTCTCCAGGAGATGGGTCAAAAAGGATCTTGCTGTGATTTATGTCATAGAGTGTTCTGCCTATGTTTTCCTCTAAGAGTTTGATAGTGTCTGGCCTTACATGTAGGTCTTTAACCCATTTTGAGTTTATTCTTGTGTGTGGGGTTAGGGAGTGTTCTAATTTCCTACTTTTACATGTAGCTGTCCAGTTTTCCCAGAACCACTTATTGAAGAGACTGTCTTTTCTCCACGGTATATCCTTGCCTCCTTTATCAAAGATAAGGTGACCATATGTGTGTGGGTTTATCTCTGGGATTTCTATCCTGTTCCATTGATCTGTATTTCTGTTTTTGTGCCAGTACCATACTGTCTTGATTACTGTAGCCTTGTAGTATAATCTGAAGTCAGGGAGCCTGATTCCTCCAGCTCCATTTTTCGTTCTCAAGATTGCTTTGGCTATTCGGGGTCTTTTGTGTTTCCATACAAATTGTGAAATTTTTTTTCCTAGTTCTGTAAAAAATGCCAGTGGTAGTTTGATAGGGATTGCATTGAATCTGTAGATTGCTTTGGGTAGTAGAGTCATTTTCACAATGTTGATTCTTCCAATCCAAGAACATGGTATATCTCTCCATCGATGTGTATCATCTTTAATTTCTTTCATCAGTGTCTTATAATTTTCTGCATACAGGTCTTTTGTCTCCTTAAGTAGGTTTATTCCTAGATATTTTATTCTTTTTGTTGCAATGGTAAATGGGAGTGTTTTCTTAATTTCACTCTCAGATTTTTCATCATTAGTGTATAAGAATGCCAGAGATTTCTGTGCATTAATTTTGTATCCTGCTACTTTACCCTTCAGCTTATTGATATGGTGTATCACATTCACTGATTTGCGTATATTGAAGAATCCTTGCATTCCTGGGATAAACGCCACTTGATCATGGTGTATGATCCTTTTAATGTGCTGTTGGATTCTGTTTGCTAGTATTTTGTTGAGGATTTTTGCATCTATGTTCATCAGTGATATTGGCCTGTAGTTTTCTTTCTTTGTGACGTCTTTGTCTGGTTTTGGTATCAGGGTGATGGTGGCCTCATAGAATGAGTTTGGGAGTGTTCCTCCCTCTGCTATCTTTTGGAAGAGTTTGAGAAGGATAGATGTTAACTCTTCTCTAAATGTTTGATAGAATTCGCCTGTGAAGCCATCTGGTCCTGGGCTTTTGTGTGTTGGAAGATTTTTAATCACAGTTTCAATTTCAGTGCTTGTGATTGGTCTGTTCATATTTTCTATTTCTTCCTGGTTCAGTCTCGGCAGCTTGTGCATTTCTAAGAATTTGTCCATTTCTTCCAGGTTGTCCATTTTATTGGCATACAGTTGCTTGTAGTAATCTCTAATAATCTTTTGTATTTCTGCAGTGTCAGTTGTTACATCTCCTTTTTCATTTCTAATTCTATTGATTTGAGTCTTCTCCCTTTTATTCTTGATGAGTCTGGCTAATGGTTTATCAATTTTATTTATCTTCTCAAAGAACCAGCTTTTAGTTTTATTGATCTTTGCTATTGTTTCCTTCATTTCTTTTTCATTTATTTCTGATCTGATCTTTATGATTTCTTTCCTTCTGCTAAATTTGGGGTTCTTTTGTTCTTCTTTCTCTAGCCTAGAGAAGTTCCTTTAGCATTTGTTGTAAAGCTGGTTTGGTGGTGCTGAACTCTCTCAGCTTTTACTTGTCTGTTAAGGTTTTAATTTCTCCATCAAATCTGAATGAGATCCTTGCTGGGTAGAGTAATCTTGGTTGTAGGTTTTTCTCCTTCATCACTTTAAATATGTCCTGCCACTCCCTTCTGGCTTGTAGAGTTTCTGCTGAAACATCAGATTTTAACCTTATGGGGATTCCCATGTGTGTCATTTGCTGTTTTTCCCTTGCTGCTTTTAATATGTTTTCTTTGTATTTAATTTTTGACAGTTTGCTTAATATGTGTCTTGGTGTGTTTCTCCTTGGATTTATCCTGTATGGGACTCTCTGTGCTTCCTGGACTTGATTGACTATTTCCTTTCCTATATTAGGGAAGTTTTCAACTATAATCTCTTCAAATATTTTCTCAGTCCCTTTCTTTTTCTCTTCTTCTTCTGGGACCCCTATAATTCGAATGTTGGTGCATTTAATGTTGTCCCAGAGGTCTCTGAGACTGTCCTCAGTTCTTTTCATTCTTTTTTCTTTATTCTGCTCTGCAGTAGTTATTTCCACTATTGTATCTTCCAGGTCACTTATCCGTTTTTAATATGTTTTCTTTGTATTTAATTTTTGACAGTTTGATTATTATGTGTCTTGGCGTGTTTCTCCTTGGGTTTATCCTGTATGGGACTCTCTGTGCTTCCTGGACTTGATTGACTATTTTCTTTCCTATATTAGGGAAGTTTTCAACTATAATCTCTTCAAATATTTTCTCAATCCCTTTCTTTTTCTCTTCTCCTTTTGGGACCCCTATAATTCGAATGTTGGTGCGTTTAATGTTGTCCCAGAGGTCTCTGAGACTGTCCTCAGTTCTTTTCATTCTTTTTTCTTTATTCTGCTCTGCAGTAGTTATTTCCACTATTTTATCTTCCAGGTCACTTATCCGTTCTTCTGCCTCAGTTATTCTGCTATTGATTCCATCTAGATTATTTTTAATTTCACTTATTGTGTTGCTCATCGTTGCTTGCTTCCTCTTTATTTCTTCTAGGTCCTGTTAAATGTTTCTTACAATTTGTCTATTCTATTTCCAAGATTTTGGTTCATCTTTACTATCATTATTCTGAGTTCTGGTGGATGAGGCTGGATCTTGTCTTTCTGGTGGGCAAGTCCACGTCTGGTGGTGTGTTTTGGGATGTCGGTAGTCTTTTATGATTTTAGGCAGCCTCTCTGCTAATGGATGGGGCTGTAGTCCTGTCTTGCTAGTTGTTTGGCATGGGGTGTCCAGCACTGTACGTTGCTGGTCGTTGAGTGAAGCTGGGTCTTGGGGTTGAGATGGCGATCTCTGGGAGTTTTTTGCTGTTTGATACTGCGTGGAGCTGGGAGGTCTCTTGTGGACCAGTGTCCTGAAGTTGGTTCTCCCACCTCAGAGACACAGCCCTGACACCTGGCTGGAGGGCCAAGAGCCTTTAATCCACGTGGCTCAAAATAAAAGGGAGAAAAAATAGAAAGGAAAGAAAGGAAGGAAGAGAGGAAGGGAGGGAGGAAGGAGGGAAGAAAGGAAGGAAGAAAGAAAGGAAGAAGATAAAATAAAGTAGGATAAAATATAGTTATTAAAATAAAAAATAATTATTAAGAAGAAAAATTTTATAAAAAAATAAAAAATAAAAACGGGTCGGTCAGAACCCTAGGACAAATGGTGAAAGCACAGCTATACAGACAAAGTCTCACATCAGCAGCACACACATACACACTCATAAAAAGAAAAAAAGGGGAAAATAATAATATATCTTGCTCCCAAAGTCCACCTCCTCAACTTGGGATGATTCGTTGTCTATTCAGGTTTTCCACAGATGTAGGGCACTTCAAGTTGATTGTGGAGCTTTAATCCGCTGCTTCTGAGGCTGCTGGGAGAGACCTCCCCCTCTCCTCTTTGTTCGCACAGCTCCTGGAGTTCAGCTTTGGACTTGGCCCCACCTCTGTGCGTAGGTCGTCCGAGGGCGTTTGCTCTTCGCTCAGACAGGACGGGGTTAAAGGAGAAGCTGATTCGGGGGCTCTGGCACAGGCCAGGGGGAGGGAGGGGCACGGATGCAGGGCGAGCCAGCAGCGGCAGAGGCCAGCGTGATGTTGCACCAGCCCGAGGCGCGCCGCGCGTTCTCCCGGGGAAGCTGTCCCTGGATCCCGGGACCCCGGCAGTGGCGGGCTGCACAGGCTCCCAGGAGGGGAGGTGTGGCGAGTGACCTGTGCTCGCACACAGGCCTCTTGGTGGCGGCAGCAGCAGCCCTAGCATTCCACACCTGTCTCTGGTGTCTGCGCCAACAGCTGCGGCTCGCGCCTGTTTCCGGAGCTCCTTTACGCGGTGCGCTTAATCCCCTCTCCTCTCGCACCAGGAAACAAAGAGGCAAGAAAAAGTCTCCTGTCTCTTTGGCAGCTCCGCGCCCATCTCTGGAGCTCCTTTAAGCGGCGCACTTAAACCCCTCTCCTCGCACACCAGGAAGCAAAGAGGGAAGAAAAGGTCTCTTGCCTCTTTGGCAGCTCCAGACTTCCACCCGACTCCCTCCCCGCCTAGCCGTGGCGCACTAGCCCCTTCAGGCTGTGTTGAGGCAGCCAACCCCAGTCCTCTCCGTGAGCCCGAGCCTCAGCTCCCAGCCCCCGACTGCCCCGGCGGGTGAGCAGACAAGCCTCTCCGGCTGGTGAGTGCTGGTCGGCACCGATCCTCTG
>NC_041221.1:2309266-2316866 GCF_002837175.3 Physeter macrocephalus
GAGACCTCCCCCTCTCCTCTTTGTTCGCACAGCTCCTGGAGTTCAGCTTTGGACTTGGCCCCACCTCTGTGCGTAGGTCGTCCGAGGGCGTTTGCTCTTCGCTCAGACAGGACGGGGTTAAAGGAGAAGCTGATTCGGGGGCTCTGGCACAGGCCAGGGGGAGGGAGGGGCACGGATGCAGGGCGAGCCAGCAGCGGCAGAGGCCAGCGTGATGTTGCACCAGCCCGAGGCGCGCCGCGCGTTCTCCCGGGGAAGCTGTCCCTGGATCCCGGGACCCCGGCAGTGGCGGGCTGCACAGGCTCCCAGGAGGGGAGGTGTGGCGAGTGACCTGTGCTCGCACACAGGCCTCTTGGTGGCGGCAGCAGCAGCCCTAGCATTCCACACCTGTCTCTGGTGTCTGCGCCAACAGCTGCGGCTCGCGCCTGTTTCCGGAGCTCCTTTACGCGGTGCGCTTAATCCCCTCTCCTCTCGCACCAGGAAACAAAGAGGCAAGAAAAAGTCTCCTGTCTCTTTGGCAGCTCCGCGCCCATCTCTGGAGCTCCTTTAAGCGGCGCACTTAAACCCCTCTCCTCGCACACCAGGAAGCAAAGAGGGAAGAAAAGGTCTCTTTGCCTCTTCGGCAGCTCCAGACTTCAACCGGACTCCCTCCCGGCTAGCCGTGGCGCACTAGCCCCTTCAGGCTGTTTTCACGCTGCCAACTCCAGACCTCTCCCTGGGATCCAATCGAAGCGAAGCCGGAGCCTCAGCTCCCAGCCCCCGTCCGTCCCGGCGGGTGAGCAGACAAGCCTCTCGGGCTGGTGAGTGCTGGTCGGCACCGGTCCTCTGTGCGGGAATCTCTCCGCTTTTCCCTCCGCACCCTGTTACTGCGCTCTCCTCCACGGCTCCAAAGCTTCCCCCCTCCGCCACCCACTATCTGTGAGGAGGAAGGTGATCTCCGCGTCTTACTCTTCCACCATCTTCTCTCTTCTGTACCTGAACTCTTGAGGAGAAGGGTCATTTGGGGCTCCCTGGTTTTCACCAGGTCTGTAAGAGACCTCCATCTACAGATATTCATGTTTTCTGTGCAGATGTCTCCTAAATGGTTACTTCTAGAGAAATGTGAAATTCTGAAGAAGAGACCTCATGAAGCCCCTTGGTTTGTGTCAAGCTGCCAGTTATCAAGGTTGTCAGTTAAGACAACGAACTAAATTAAAAGGAACAACCAGACCCTTATTCACTTACTGCATAAGTAAAGCTAAGAGACAAAGAAAAAGAACGGTGCTGGTTCCTCTTTGTTCCACTTTGCCCCTCAGGGGAGGGAAGAGGCTAAGTGCTAGGCGTTGAAAAGTAGAGTCAGAGTATGAAATGGAGAAGATCCTTTTAGTCAAGGCCCCCCCAGTGAGGAAAGTCTTGGTGGAGGTGCCTGAAAAATGTCTCAGTTAAGTCTCCAGAAACGGAGACCCCCTACTGGAGGTATCTGGGCTGGGAATGCAGATAACTTCAGATATATGAATGAGCTTGGATGGTGGGATGGAGATGGAGGAGTCAGAGAGGCCCGAGTCCTTGACTGCAACTCCCTTCAGGGACCTCAGTGCACCGACTGTGCACTGAGGCTGGCGTGGACACAGCAACCTCCCCTGTAGAACCTGCCAGGAAAAGCTTTGCAATTGCCTGTGGTCAGACTTGAAGGATCCAGGTAGGATTTTGGCCAGCATACACTGAGGAAAGAGGCAACAGGCATCCATACTAAAAACCACCTTTTCACCAAAAAATATTAAACCATGCAGGCTACACAGAGACACTCCTATATAAAAATAGCCCTCCAAGATCACAGTAGATAACTGTTTCTCCTAAACACTTAGAGGAAGAGAAATATAAGTAAAATGAAGAAGCAGAAAAACCACTCCCAATTAAAATATCAAGAGAATTCCCCTGAAAGAACAAACAATGAAACAGACTTCTTCAGTCTAATAGAGTTCAAAAAGTAGATAATAAAATTAGTGAAGGAATTAAAAGCCATCAACAAAAATGCAGATAACTATACCAAGGAACTAGAAACTATAAGGAGGATCCAAAAAAAATGAGAAAACTCATTTGCAGAGACGAAAGCTGGACTAAACGCTATGAATAACAGATGAATAATGCAGAAGAATGAATAAGTGATCTGGAAGATAGAATAATGGAAATCACCCAATTAGAACAACAGATGGAAACAAAAAAAAAAGAAATATAAGAGAGCTATGGGATAATACAAAGCATGCCAATCTATGCATAATAGGGTCCCAGAAGGAGAAGAAAGAGAAAAGGGAATTGAAAATGTATTTGAAGAAATTATGGCTGAAAACTTCCCAAACCTAAAGAAGGAAACAGATATCCAGGTATAGGAAGCACAGAGGATCCCAAACAAGATAAACCCAAACCTACACTAAGACATTATAATTAAAATGGCAAAAGTTAAAGTGAGGATTCTAAAGGAAGCAAGAGAAAAACAAAGAGTTAATTACAAGGAAACCCCATAAGGCTACCAGCTGATTTATCCAAAGAAACACTGCAGGCCAGAAGGGAGTGGCAAGGTATATTCAAAGTCCTGAAAGGAAAGAATCTGCAACCTAGGATACTCTACACAGCAAGATTATCATTTATCATTTAATAGAAAGAGAGAGAAAGAATTTCTCAGACAAGCAAAAACTAAAAGAATACAGCAATACTAAACCTATCCTAAAGGAATTACTGAAAGGTCTCCTCTAAATAGAAAAGAAGAAGCTATAGGAAAGAGAAAATCACAATTGGAAAGTAAATCATTTAAATAAGCCAGTACACAGATTTTAAAAATAATAAAATATTCTGTGAAAGTGATGATAATAACAATGAACAGCAAAATCATGAACATGAAGATGTAAAGGAGGACATCAAAATCATAAGATGTGGGGGAGGAGAATAAGAAAATGTACACTTTTTTTTCTAGAATGTGTTTGAACCTATATGACTACCAATCTAAAGCAAATAGATACAGAAAGAGATTAACATACTTGAAAAACAGGGCAACCACAAATCAAAAACATACAGTAGATTCACAAAAATCAAAAAGAAGAGAACATAAGCATAATACAAAAGAATCATCAAACCACAAAAGGAAAAACAAAGAAAAAGGGACAAAGAAGAAATACAAAATCAATGGGAAAACAAAGTTTAAAATGGCAATAAATATATATCTATCAATGGACTAAATGCTCCAAAAAAAAGATACAGAATGGCAGACTGGATTAAAAAAAAAAAAATATATATATATATATATATATATATATATATATATATATATACAAGAGCCTACAATAAGCTTCCTACAAGAGACATACTTTAGGTCAAAGGACACACATAGATTGAAAATGAGGGGATGAAAACATGACAAGAAAGCAGGGTTTGCAATACTCATATTGGACAAAATAGACTTTAAAACAAATGCTATAGAAAGATAAGAACACTATATAATGATAAGAAGATCAATACTAGGAGAGGATTTTACACTCATCAACATATATGCACCCAATATAAGAGCACCCAAATACATAAAACGAACACTAACAGACCTAAAGGGAGAAATTGACAAGAATACAATAATAGATGACTTTAACACACCACTCACATCAACACATATATCTTTGAGACAGAAAATCAATAAGGCAATGGAGATCCTAAATAATACAATAGAACAGTTAGATTTAATTGATATTTTCAGGATATTACATCCAAAAAAAACCCAGAATACACATTCTTTTCAAGTGCACGTGGAACATTCCCTAGGATTGACCACATACTAGGGCACAAAACAAACCTCAACAAATTTAAGAATATACAAATTATTTCAAGCAACTCTTCTGACCACAACAGTGTGAAACTAGAAATCAACCACAGAAAAAGAAAGAAGAAAACAATTACACAGAGACTAAACAAGGTGCTACTAAAGAAACAATGGGTCAAGGAGGAAATCAAAGAAGAAATATACAAATTCCTTGAGGCAAATGACAATGAAAACACAACCATACAAAATCTATGGGCTGCAGCAAAAGCATTTATTAGAAGTTCATAGCAATACAGGCCTTCTTTATGAAACAAGAAAAATCTCAAACAACCTAATCCACCACCTAAAAGAGTTAGAAAAAGAAGAACAAACAAAACCTAAAGTCAGCAGAAGGAAGGAGATAATAAAGATTAGAGAGGAAATAGAGATTTTTAAAAACAAAACAATAGAAAAATCAATAAAACCAAGAGCTGATTGAAAGGGTAAACAAAATTGACAAACCTCTGGCTAGACTCACCAAGAAGAAAAGAGAGAAGACCCAAATAAATGAAGTAAGAAATGAAAAAGGAGAAATCACAACTGATACCGCAGAAATACAAAAAACCATAAGAGAAAACTATGAACAATTATATGCCAACAAATTTGACAACCTAAAAGAAAAGGACAACTTTCTGAAAACATACAGCCAACAAAAACTGAATCAAGAAGAAATACATAACTTGAACAGGTCGATCACCAGAAGTGAAATAGAATCTGTAATAAAAAAAAAATTTTTTTTAACTCCCTACAAACAAAAGTCCAGGACCAGATGGCATCAAACGTGAATTCTACCAAACATACAAAGAAGAACTTATACCAACCCTTCTCAAAGTCATTCAAAAGATTGAAGAAGAAGGAACACTCCCAAAGACATTCTATGAAGTCACCATCACCCTGATACCAAAACCAGACAAAGACACTACCAAAAAAGAAAATTAAAGGGCACTACCTTTGATAAATATAGATGTAAAAATTCTCAACAAAATATTAGCAAACCGAATCCAACAACACATAAAAAAGGTCATATACAACAGGAGGACCTTCAAGGTGGTGGAGAAGTAAGACACAGAGATCACCTTCCTCCCAACAAATACAACAAAAATACCTGTACGTGTAGAACAACTCCTACAGAACACCTATTGGCTTCCCAAAAGGTAAGAAACTCCTCACATAACTGGGTAGGGCAAAAGAAAAAAGAAGAAACAGAGACAAAAGAATAGGGATGGGACCTGCACCTCTGGGAAGGAGCTGTGAAGGAGGAAAAGGTTTTTTTTGTTTGTTTGGTTGGTTTTTGCGGTACGCGGGCCTCTCACTGTTGTGGCCTCTCCCGTTGCGGAGCACAGGCTCCGGACGTGCAGGCTCAGCGGCCATGGCTCATGGGCCCAGCGGCTCCATGGCATGTGGGATCTTCCCAGACCAGGGCATGAACCCGTGTCCCCTGCATTGGCAGGCGGACTCTCAACCACTGTGCCACCAGGGAAGCCCAGAAGAAAATTTTGACACACTAGGAAGCCCATTCACTGGCAGAGATGGAGGGGGGAGTGGTGGGGGAAGCTTTGGAGCCAGGGAGGAGAGCACAGCAACAGGGGTCCAGAGGACAAAGTGGAGAGATTCCTGCACAGAGGATCAGAGCCAACCAGCACTCACCAGCCTGAGAGGCTTGTCTGCTCACCCGCCGGGGCGGGCGGAGGCTGGGAGCTGAGGCTCGGGCTTCAGAGGTCAGAACCCAGGGAGAAGACTGGGGTTGGCTGTGTGAACCCAGCCTGAAGGGAGCTAGTGCGCCACGGCTAGCTGGGAGGGAGTCCGGGAAAAAGTCTGGACCTGCCTAAAAGTCAAGAGACCATTGTTTCGGGGTGCACAAGGAGAGGGGATTCAGAGCACCGCCTAAATGAGCTTCAGAGATGGGCGTGAGCTGCAGCTATCAATGTGGACAACAGAGACTGGCATGAAACTCTAAGGCTGCTACTGCAGCCACCAAGAAGCCTGTGCGCAAGCACAGGTAACTATCCACACCTCCCCTCCCAAGAGCCTATGCAGCCCGCCACTGCCAGGGTCCTGTGATCCTGGGGCAACTTCCCCAGGAGAACACACGGCGTGCCTCAGGGTGTTGCAACATCACGCCGGTCTCTGCCACTGCAGGCTCAGCCCACATTCCGTACCCCTCCCTCCCCTCAGCCTGAGTGATCCAGAATGCCCTAATCAGCAGCTCCTTTAACCACCTCCTGTCTGGGTGAAGAACAGACACCAGAGGGTGACCTACATGCAGAGGCAGGGCCAAATCCAAAGCTGAACCCCAGGAGCTATGCAAACAAAGAAGAGAAAGGGAAATTTCTCCATGCAGCCTTAGGAGCAGTGGGTTAAATCTCCACAATCAACTTGATGTACCCTGCCTCTGTGGAATACCTGAATAGACAATGAATCATCCCAAAATGGAGGCAGTAGACACTGGGAGCAACTGTAGACTTGGGGAATGCTGTATGTGACTGACTAGTTTATGATTTTTATGTTTATCCTAGTATAGATTTTAGTGCTAGTTATCATTGGTGGATTTGTTTACTGATTTGGTTGCTGTCTTCCTTTCTTTTTTTTATCACTATTTTTGTTTTTTTATTTTAATAGTTAAAATTTTTTTATTTTAATAACTTTTTTATTTTATTTTTTCTTTCTTTTTTTTTCTTCCTTTTCCTCTGAGACGTGTGGCTGACAGGGTCTTGGTGCTCCGGCCAGGTGTCAGGTCTGAGCCTCTGAGGTGGGAGAGCCAAGTTCAGGACATTGTTCCACCAGAGACCTCCCGGCCCCACATAATAGCAAATGGTGAAAGCGCTCCCAGAGATCTCCATCTCAACGCTAAGACCCAGCTCCACTCAATGACCAGTAACTCCAGTGCTGGACACCCCATGCCAAACAACTAGCAAGACAGGAACAAAACCACACCCATTAGCAGAGAGGCTGCCTAAAATCATAGTAAGTTCACAGACACCTCAAAACACATCACCGGACATGGTCCTGACCACCAGAAAGACAAGATCCAGCCTCATCCACCAGAACACAGGAACCAGTCCCCTCCACTAGGAAGGCTACACAACCCATTGAGCCAACCTTAGCCACTGGGGGCAGACACCAAAAACAATGGGAACTATGAACCTGCAGCCTGCAAAAAGAAGACCTCAAATGCAGTAAGTTAAGCAAAATGAGAAGACAGAGAAATATGCAGCAGATGAAGGAGCAAGGTAAAAACCCACCAGACCAAACAAATGAAGAGGAAATAGGCAGTCTACCCAAAAAAGAATTCAGAGTAATGATAGTGAAGATGATTCAAGATCTTGGAAATAGAATGGAGAAAATACAAGAAACATCAAACAAGGACCTAGAAGAACTAAAGAGCAAATAAACAATGATGAACAACACAATAAATGAAATTTAAAATTCTCTAGAAGGAATCAATAGCAGAATAACTGAGTCAGAAGAACGGATACATGACCTGGAAGATAAAATAGTGAAAATAACTACTGCAGAGAAGAACAGGGAAAAAAGAAAGAAAAGAATTAAGGACAGTCTCAGGACCTCTGGGACAACATTAAATGCAACAACATTCAACTTCTAAGGGTCCAAGAGGAAGAGAAAAAGAAAAGGACTGAGAAAATATTTGAAGAGATTATAGTTGAAAACTTCCCTAATATGGGAAAGGAAATAGTCAATCAAGTCCAGGAAGCACAGAGAGTTCCTTACAGGATAAATCCAAGGAGAAACACACCAAGACACATATTAATCAAACTATCAAAA
>NC_041221.1:2316930-2318893 GCF_002837175.3 Physeter macrocephalus
GGAGTGGCAGGACATATTTAAAGTGATGAAAGGGAAAACCCTACAACCAAGATTACTCTACCTAGGAAGACCTCATTCAGATTCAATGGAGAAATTAAAACCTTTACAAACAAGCAAAAGCTAAGAGAATTCAGCACACCAAACCAGATTTACAACAAATGCTAAAGGAACTTCTCTAGGCAGGAAACACAAGAGAAGGAAAAGACCTACAATAACAAACCCAAAGCAATTAAGAAAATGGTAATAGGAACATACATATCGATAATTACCTTAAATGTAAGTGGATTAAATGCTCCCACCGAAAGACACAGACTGGCTGAATGGATACAAAAACACGACCCATATATATGCTGTCTACAAGAGACCCACTTCAGACCTAGAGACACATAGAGACTGAAAGTGAGGGGATAGAAAAAGATATTCCATGCAAATGGAAATCAAAAGAAAGCTGGAGTACCAATTCTCATATCAAAAACAACAGAATACACTTTCTTCTCAAGTGCGCATGGAACATTCTCCAGGATAGATCATATTTTGGGTCACAAATCAAGCCTTGGTAAACTTAAGAAAATTGACATTGTATCAAGTATCTTTTCCAACCACAATGCTATGAGACTTGATATCAATTACAGGAAAGAAACTAAAAAATACAAACACATGGAGGCTAAACAATACACTACTAAATAACCAAGAGAAGACTGAAGAAATCAAAGAAGAAATCAAAAAATACCTAGAAACAAATGACAATGAAATACAACGACCCAAAACCTATGGGATGCAGCAAAAGCAGTTTTAACAGGGAAGTTTATAACGATACAATCCTACCTCAAGAAACAAGACAAATCTCAAATAAACAACCTAACCGTACACCTAAAGCAATTAGAGAAAGAACAAAAAAACCACAAAGTTGGCAGAAGGAATCATAAAAATCAGATCAGAAATAAATGAAAAAGAAATGAAGGAAATAGCAGAGATCAATGAAACTAAAAGCTGGTTCTTTGAGAAGATAAACAAAATTGATAAACCATTAGCCAGACTCACTCATCAAAATAAAAAAAGGGAAAAGACTCAAATCAATAGAACTAGAAATGAAAAAGAAGAAACAACTGACAGTGCATAAATACAAAGGGTCATGAGAGAATACTCATGAGAGCAATTATATGCCAATAAAATGGGGAACCTGTAAGAAATGGACAAATTCTCAGAAAAGCACAACCTTCTGAGACTGAACCAGGAAGAAACAGAAAATGTGAACAGACCAATCACAGCACTGAAATTGAAACTGTGATTAAAAATCTTCCAACAAACAAAAGCCCAGGACCAGATGGCTTCACAGACGAATTCTATCAAACATTTACAGAAAAGCTAACACCTATCCATCTCAAACTCTTCCAAAATATAGCAGAGGGAGGAACACTGCCAAACTCATTCTACGAGGCAATTGATGCAGAAAAATCTTTTGACAAAATTCAACAGCCATTTATGATAAAAACCCTCCAGAAAGTAGGCATACAGGGAACTTACCTCAACAAATAAAGGCCATATATGACGAACCCACAGCCAACATTCTTAATGGTGAAAAACTGAAACCATTTCCACTAAGATCAGGAACAAGACATGGTTGGCCACTCTCACCACTATTATTCAACAGAGTTTTGGAAGTTTGGGCCATAGCAATCAGAAGAAAAAGAAATAAAAGGAATCCAAATTGGAAAAGAAGAAGTAAAGCTGTCACTATTTGCAGATGACATGATCCTATACATAAAGAATCCTAAAGATGCTACCAGAAAACTACTAGAGCTAATCAATGAATTTGGTAAAGTAGCAGGATACAAAATTAATGCACAGAAATCTCTTGCATTCCTATACACTAATGATGAAAAATCTGAAAGAGAAATTAAGGAAACACTCCCATTTACCATTGCAACAAAAAGAATAAAATACCTAGGAATAAACCTACCTA
>NC_041221.1:2319051-2328509 GCF_002837175.3 Physeter macrocephalus
CCTAGGAATAAACCTACCTAAGGAGAAAAAAGACCTGTATGCAGAAAACTATAAGACACTGATGAAAGAAATTAAAGAGGATACAAACAGATGGAGAGATATACCATGTTCTTGGATTAGAAGAATCAACATTGTGAAGATGACTATACTATCCAAAGCAATCTACAGATTCAGTGCAATCCCTATCAAACTACCAATGGCATTTTTCACAGAACTAGAATAAAAAATTTCACAATTTGTATGGAAACACAAAAGACCCTGAATAGCCAAAGCAATCTTAAGAAAAATGGAGCTGGCGGAATCAGGCTTCTGGACTTCAGACTATACTACAAAGCTACAGTAATCAAGACAGTAAGGTACTGGCACAAATACAGAAATCTAGATCAATGGAACAGGATAGAAAGCCCAGAGATAAACCCAAGCACATATGGTCACCTTATCTCTGATAAAGGAGGCTAGAGTACACAATGGAGAAAAGACCACCTCTTCAATAAGTGGTGCTGGGAAAACTGGACAGCTACATGTAAAAGAATGAAATTAGAACACTCCCTAACACAAGAAGATACACTGATTGCCAAGAAACACATGAAAGGATGCTCAACATCACCTATTATTAATGAGGTATCACCTCACACCAGTCAGAATGGCCACAATCAAAAAATCTACAAACAGTAACTGCTGGAGAGGGTGTGGCGAGCAGGGAACACTCTTGCACTGTTGGTGGGAATGTAAATTGATACAGCCACTATGAAGAACAGTATGAAAGTTCCTTAAGAAACTAAAAATAGAACTAACAGCAGTCCCACTACTGGGCATATACCCTGAGAAAACTATAATTCAGAAAGAGTCATGTCCACAATGTTCATTGCAGCACTATTTACAGTAGCCAGGATATGGAAGCAACCTAAGTGTCCATCAACAGATGAATGGATAAAGAAGATGGGGCATGTATATACAATGGAATATTACTCAGCCATAAAAAGAAATGAAATTCAGTTATTTCTAGTGAGGTGGATGGACCTAGAATCTGTCATTCAGAGTGAGGTAAGTCAGAAAGAGAAAAACAAATACTGTATGCTAACAAATATATATGGAATCTAAAAACAATTAAAAATGGTTCTGAAAAACCTAGGGGCAGGACAGGGATAAAGATGCATACGTAGAGAATGGACTTGAGGACACAGGGAGGGGGAAGCATAAGCTGGGATGAAGTGAGAGAGTGGCATTGACATATATACACTACCAAATGTAAAATAGATAACTGTGGGAAGCAGCTGTATAGAACAGGGAGGTCAGCTCCCTGCTTTGTGACCACCGAGAGGGGAGGGATAGGGATGGTGGGAGGGAGACGCAAGAGGGAGGGGATATGGGGATATAGTTCCTTAAGAAACTAAAAATAGAACTAACAGCAGTCCCACTACTGGGCATATACCCTGAGAAAACTATAATTCAGAAAGAGTCATGTCCACAATGTTCATTGCAGCACTATTTACAGTAGCCAGGATATGGAAGCAACCTAAGTGTCCATCAACAGATGAATGGATAAAGAAGATGGGGCATGTATATACAATGGAATATTACTCAGCCATAAAAAGAAATGAAATTCAGTTATTTCTAGTGAGGTGGATGGACCTAGAATCTGTCATTCAGAGTGAGGTAAGTCAGAAAGAGAAAAACAAATACTGTATGCTAACAAATATATATGGAATCTAAAAACAATTAAAAATGGTTCTGAAAAACCTAGGGGCAGGACAGGGATAAAGATGCATACGTAGAGAATGGACTTGAGGACACAGGGAGGGGGAAGCATAAGCTGGGATGAAGTGAGAGAGTGGCATTGACATATATACACTACCAAATGTAAAATAGATAACTGTGGGAAGCAGCTGTATAGAACAGGGAGGTCAGCTCCCTGCTTTGTGACCACCGAGAGGGGAGGCATAGGGATGGTGGGAGGGAGACCCAAGACGTAGGGGATATGGGGATATATGCATACGTATAGCTGATTCACTTTGTTATACAGCAGAAACTAACACACCATTGTAAAGCAATTATACTCCAATAAAGAAAACCAAAAAAAAGATCATATACCTCACCAAGTTGGATTCATCCCAGAGTCTCAAGGATTGTTCACTATACACAAAATCAATTTGATACACCACATCAACAAAAGAAAAGACAATCACATGATCATCTCAATGATGCAGAAAAAACATTTGATAAAATTCACATCAATTTCATCAGTCTGATAAAATTCAACATCCATTCATGATAAATACCCTGTAAGTGTGTAGAGAGGGAATATCTCAACATAATAAAAGCTATTTATAGAACCCATATCCAATATAATATTCAACCATGAAAAGCTGAAAGCCTTCCTACTAAAAACTGGGACAAGGATGCCCACGCTCACCACTTCTCTTCAATATGGTATTGGCAGTCCTAGCTACAGCAATCAGACAAGAAAAAGAAATAAAATGTATTGAAATTGGCAGGGAAGAGGTAAAATTGTCATTATATGCAGATGACATGATATTATATGTAGAAAACCCTAAAGATTCCCTAAAAACTACTAGAACTGATAAACAAATTCAGCAAGGTAGCAGGATACAAGATTAACATACAGAAATTGGTTGCATTTCTTTACACTAACAATGAAATATCAGAAGGAATATAAACAAAAAATCCCTCTTAAAAATTGCATCCAAAAAAAATAAAATACTTAGGAATAAACCTCACCAAGGAGGTGAAAGACTTATATGCTGAGAACTACAAAACATTAATAAAGGAAACTGAAGACAATTCAAAGAAATGGAAAGATATCCCATGCTCTTAGATTAGAAGAAATAATATTGTTAAAATGGCCATACTAGCCAAAGCAATTTATAGATTTAATGCAATCCCTATCAAATTACCCATGACATTTTTCACAGAACTAGAATAAATAAGCCTAAAATTATATGAACCCATAAAGACCCAGAATTGCCAAAGCAATCCTGAGGAAATAGAACAAAGCAGGAGGCATAACCCTCCCAGACTTTGGACAATACTACCAAGCTACAGTAATCAAAACAGCATAGTACTGGCACAAAAACAGACATATGGATCAATGGAACAGAATAGAGAGCCCAGAAATAAACCCACACACCTATGGACAATTAACCTTCAACAAAGGAGGGAAGAATATACATGGGGAAAAGACAGTCTCTTCAGCAAGCGGTGTTGGGAAAATTAGATAGCCACATGTAAATCAATGAAGTTAGAACACACCCTCACACCATACACAAAAATAAACTCAAAATGCCTTAAAGACTTAAATATAAGACACCATAAAACTCCTAGAAGAGAACATAGGCAAAATATTCTCTGACATAAATTGTACCAATGTTTTCTTAGGTCTGTCTCCTAAGGCAATAGAAATAAACAAGTGGGACGTAATCAAACTTACAAGCTTTTGCACAGCAAAGGAAACCATAAACAAAATGAAAAGACAACTTATGGAGTAGGAGAAAATATTTGCAAATGATGCAACTGACATGGGCTTAATTTCCAAAATATACAAACAGCTCATACAATTCAATAACAAAGAAACAAACAACCCAATCAAAAAATGAGCAGAAGACCTAAATATTTAGATATTTCTCCACAGAAGACAAACAGGTGGCCAATAGGCACATGAAAAAATGCTCATCATCACTAATTATTAGAGAAATGCAAATGAAAACTACAACAAGGTACCATGTCACATCAGTCAGAATGGCCATCATTAAAAAGTCTACAAATAATAAACGCTGGAGAGAGTATGGAGAAAGCAGAACCCTCTTACACCGTCGGTGGGAATGTAAATTGAGGGACCCACTATGGAAACCGGTAAGGAGTTTCCTCAAAAAACTAAATATAGAATTGCCATATGATCTAGCAATCCCACTCCTGGCATATACCCAAAAAAACTATAATTCAAAAAGGTACATGCGGGACTTCCCTGGGACACAGTGGTTAAGAATCTGCCCGCCAATGCACAGGACATGGGTCCGAGCTCTGGTCTGGGAAGATCCCACATGCCTTGGAGCAGCTAAGCCCATGCGTCACAACTACTGAGCCTGTGCTCTAGTGCCCACGTGCCTAGAGCCTGTGCTCTGCAACAAGAGAAGCCACCACAATGAGAAGCCCGCGCACCACAACAAAGAGTAGCCCCCGCTCGCCACAACTAGAGAAAGCCTGCGTGCAGCAATGAAGACCCAATGCAGCCAAAAATAATAAATAAATTTATAATAATTTAAAAAGGTAAATGCACTCCTATGTTCGTAGCAGCACTATTTACAATAGCCAAGACATGGAAACAACCTAAAAGTCCATCAACAGATGAATGGATAAAGAAGTTGTGATATATATATATATACACAATGGACTATTACTCAGCCTTTAAAAAGAATGAAATAATGCCATCTGCAGAAACCTAGAGATTATCATACGAAGCAAAGTAAGTTAGAAAGAGAAAGACAGATAACCATATAATATCACTTATATGTGGAATCTAAAATATGACACAAATGAACATGTCTATGAAACAGAAACAGACTCACAGACATAGAGAACAGACTTGTGGTTGCCAAGGGGAATGGGGGGGTGGGGGAGGAATGGATTGGGAGTTTGGGGTTAGCAGATGCAAACTATTATATATAGGATGGATAAACAACAAGGTCCTACTGTATAGCACAGGGAACAATATTCAATATCCTCTGATAAACCATAATGGAAAAAGTATATATATATATATATATATAACTGGGTCACTTTGCTGTACAGCAGAAATTAACACAACATTTGTAAATCAACTATACTTCAATAAAATTTTTTTTAAAAAAGAAATCTTGGTCTAGAGGGAAATAGGTTGCTTTGCTGGGGACTTGTAGTGTCTATAGACCTGTGTGGTTCCACTGTGAGATGTAACAAGAGGAGGAAGCCAGGTATGGTGGCCAGTGACTGCAAAACCCATTGATGTCACCCAGATCCTCCCTTCACCTGGGATGTGGCTTTACCACTCTGCCCACTTCTAAAGGTTATTATTGCTATCATCTCTGTGTCTGTGTCTGTGTGTGTGTGTGTGTTTGCGTGTGATTGCAAAACATCTGATTAAATAAATTTCACAAGGGAGCAAGCATACATAGTTTGTGGGACGCAACAAATGTTAAAGTTGGTACTCAGTAATGGTATTTGTCTGCTCAGGCTGCCATAATAAAATGTCATAGACTGGCTGGTTTAAACAACAGAAATTCATTTCTCACAATTTTGGAGGTTGGGAAGTCCAAGATCAAGGTGCTGGCAAGGTAGGTTTCATTTTGGAGGCCCTCTTCTCTCGGCTTGTAGATGGTTGTCTTTTTGCTGTGTTCTCGCATGGCACAGACAAAAAGAGACAGAGCTATGGTCTCTCTTCCTTTCTTATAAGGACACTAATCCTATCAAATTAGGATCCCAGTCTTATAACACACTTAACCTTAATTACCTCCTAAAGACCCTATCTCCAGATACAGTTACACTGGAGGTTAGGGCTTCAACATATCAATGCGGCAGGGGACACAACTTAGTCCATACAATAATATTTATATCAGCTCCTCTTTCTCAAATCTCAAAATGGTTTTTCATGTTTAACTTGAGCCCTGCTAACACTAAAATCTCCCTGCTCAGCTGGAGTTGAGCCAACCAAGAAACACTGGCAAGCTACTTTCAGAAATACCCTCACATCCTTGGGGTGACTGTGCTGAGCCTTAGCCCCTGAAAACTTAGATCTTACCTACTCTAAAAAATGCTTCTTTCTGCAAAGGAAGAATAAAATCTTTCCAGAGTTTTTACGGATTTTCTGGTGGGTTATATAACCACAAAACTACCCCTCACAGTGAGATTAAATTCTCACTCTACTTCATCAAGGATGCAAACCTTATTGAAAGTACAGTGACCATGCAGGGCTGGAACAAATGCCACATATTTCAACAAGTTCTCCCTTCACTCTGAAAGTAACTAATACAGGGCTTGTAGCCACCATTGACCTATTTTGCTCAAGGTAAGTTCTTGGTGAAACTGGAAAACTGCCAGGCTGCTGCCCTTCTGTACTCAGGGCTTATGTCATCATTCCAAAAGCATTTACATTAAAGTACCTGAGCATTTCCATTTAATGAAATATTTACAAATATCAAGCTCTCCTGGTTCTTGAACCCAGCTCAATGAAGCAAAGCTTTATCTTCCTTGGGAGTTAGAAATGAGTCAGCGCCTAGGTGCTCCTTGACCATACAGCTTTGTCCACTTTCTGGAATATTTATGTCCTTCTAGTACTTAAAATGCCACAGTTTACTGCATTTTTCCTGAAAGGTAACTTAAACATCCATAAGGAACTGTCAGGAGAGAGTAAACTAGTCCCATTTAGAAAAATAATAATGGATTTCGTAGGAGAAACTCAGGAATGAATGAATTAGGCTGAAAAAAACAATAAAAATAGAAGACCCTACTTTAGCTCGGTGGGCAAAATTTCCCTACTTCTACGTCATTAACTATCATACTATGAATAATTTTACCTGTTAAATGATCACCTAGCTGGGCCTTTACTATACCCTACATAAAGAGGTGGTTTTTTCATAAGTGAGGACTTTGCTGTTGGAAATTCATTAAATATTACCTAATGAAATTGTTCATTGATGCAAATAACTGAAATTATCAGAAAATCAAATAAAATATGTTCAAGTCCACTTTCTTAAAAACTTATAAAAGGTTGCTAACAAAGTAGTTTTTAAATGTCTGTCAGTGTTTTTTCCAGATGCCATTCATCCTGAAATTAATGGAAAAAAATCATCTTTCAGTCTACAAGTACCTGTGGAAAGTAATTCCATATTTCTAAATATCACTTCATATTAATCTTTGGAAACCTATAAATTTGATGTCTGGAGTTCTTCCCTGATACTTCAATTGAGCCCACATTACCACTGGTAGGTGGTATAGGACTTATTTTTACATTTATAGCCTTAAGTTGTTGAAGATTATTTGGCCGATGGAAAGAGAGAGAGTCTTTTAAATAACCCTGAGGGACTTCCCTGGTGGCACAGTGGATAAGATGCCACGCTCCCAATGCAGGGGGCCTGGGTTCAATCCCCGGGCAGGGAACTAGATCCCACATGCATGCTGCAACTAAGAGTTCACATGCCACAACAAAGGAGCCCACATGCCACAACTAAGGAGCCTGCCTGCTGCAACTAAGACCTGGTGCAACCAAATAATTAATTAAATAAATATTTTTTAAATCCCTGGGAAAAACTTAAATAACTAAGATCACCTTAAATCTTCAAGTTTACAAAATATGAAAATCCATGACATTAAAAAAAACACAAAAAAAATGAATAGAATTAAATTAAATAAATAAATAACCCTGAGCATCTACAGTGGACCGGGTATGAGCAGTCTTTACCCAAGTGTAATGAGTAAACCACTCAGATAAGCAGAAACATGATTTCACTCATTTCTCTTTAACTGAATCATCTAGGCTCCTGAGAGCTCATTTCTCTTTGGCAGTTGAAACACCTAATCTTGCCACTCAAGGTAAACTCCATCACTGCCATTTTTAAATGTAGCAATTTAAGATTTAAAGTCTGGGGCTTCCCTGGTGGCGCAGTGGTTGAGAGTCCACCTGCCGATGCAGGGGACACAGGTTCAAATAAAGTCTGTCATCACAAGCCTTTTCCCCAGCCCCTTTCTCCCTGGCAGTGGTTTCGAACAATGGGTGGTTTACATTGTGCTTGTGTCAGTTGGAAGAGGCAACTATAGACAGCATCCACAGCTGACTTCCTCCTACCCAACTCCAAGTCTCTAGGTCCATTTGTTCTGTCCTAGAATGCCCCAGCCCACCCTGGATAGAGCCAGGGGGCAGACGCAAAAAGGCATCAGGCAACTCTCAGTGGCTTTTTCCTGCTCCACACACACAGGGAGCTCTAGACTCTGGGGCTCTCTCAGCTCATCCCCTGGGCACCACAGCTGGCTAGCTCAGATGCCACATTGGACATTCTTGGGATATGAGAAAGAAAATACAGTGAATAAGGCTGGAGAGAGGCATCTCCAACACCTACCAGCATCCAAATCATGTATACTTTCTCTCTGAATCTCCTCTTCACACCAGCTGGGTGAACTTTTATCTACTCCTTTTATTGAAATATAATTTACATACGGTACAACATAGAGTGTGTACAGTTTGATTAGTTTTAACAAATGCATACACCTGTGTAACGTGTATACTTGTCAACATATAGAATATTCTATCACCCAGAAATTCTTCTTATGCCCTTCCCAGTCTATCCCCACCCCCAGGCAGGCACTCGTGATTTCTATCATCAAAGATTAGTTTTGTATGTTCTAGAATTTCATGTAACTGAAATCATGCAGTACATACTCTTTGGGGTCTGGCTTCATTTACTCAGCATCATGTTTTTGAGATTCATTCATGTTGTTTTGTGTGTCAGTAGTTTGTTCCACTTTATTGTATTTTATGAATATTGTGCCATTTGTTAATCCAGCTACCGAATGAACATTTGGGTTATTTTCAGGGTGGGTTTTTTGTTGTTTTTGTTATTATGAACAAAGCTGCTATGAACTTTCACATACAAGTCTTTTTTGGACATATATTTTCATTTCTCCTGGGGAAATATCCACCTGTAAAATTGCTGGATCATGGGGTAGATGTATGCTTCACTTGATTAGAAACTGCCAAATGAACTCAAAATGGATTAAAAATTAACCCAAAATGGATTAAATACTTAAATGTAAGACCTGAAGTCATAAAACTCCTAGAAAAAAAGCTTCCTGACATCAGTCTTGGCAATGATTTTTATGGTTATGACATTCAGAATACAAGCCACAAAAGCAAAAATAAGCAAGTAGGACTACATCAAACTAAAAAGCTTCTACATAGCAAAAGAAACAATCAAAAAAATGAAAAGGCAACCTACAGAATGGGAGAAAATATACAAACCACATATTTGGTAAGACGTTAATATCCAAAATATGTAAGAAATACATACAACTCAATAGAAGAAATCAAAGAAGAAAAATAAATAATCCAATTAGAAAATGGGCAAAGGACTTGGACAGATATTTTTCCAAAGAAAATATTCAAATGGCCAACAGGTATATGAAATGGTACTCAGCAACACTAATCAGGGAAATCAAAACCAGAATGAGATATCACCTCATACCTATTAGAATTGTTATTATCAAAAATATAAGAAATAGGGCTTCCCTGGTGGCGCAGCGGTTGCGCGTCCGCCTGCCGATGCAGGGGAACCGGGTTCACGCCCCGGTCTGGGAGGATCCCACGTGCCGCGGAGCGGCTGGGCCCGTGAGCCGTGGCCGCTGGGCCTGCGCGTTCGGAGCCTGTGCTCCGCAACGGGAGAGGCCACAACAGTGAGAGGCCCGCGTAAAAAAAA
>NC_041221.1:2328552-2415080 GCF_002837175.3 Physeter macrocephalus
AATAACAAGTGCTGGGGAGGATGTGGAGAAAAGAGAACCTTGTGCACTGTTGGTGGGTTGTATACTGGTATGGGCCACTACGGAAAACAGTATGGTGGGTCCTCAAAAAACTGAAAAATAGAAAATTTTTTTTATAGAAACACCATATGATCCATCATTTCCACTTCTGGGTATATATACAAAGGAAATGAAATCACTATCTCAGAGAGATAAATGCAGCCTCACTTTATTGCAGCATTATTTACAATAGCCAATTGAAACAACCTAAGTGTCCATCAATGGATGAATGAATGCAGAAAATTTGATATACATATACAATGGAATATTACTCAGCCATAATAAAAGAAGGAAGTCTTGTCATTTGTGACACTATGGATGAACTTCAAGGGTATTATGCTAAGTGAAATAAGTCAGACAGAGGAAGACAAATAATGTATGATTTCACTCTTACGTGGAATCTAGAAAAACCGAACTCATAGAAACAGAAGAGACTGGTGGTTGCTGGGTGGGGGGGGGTGGAAATGAGTGAAGGTGGTGGAAGATAAATTCTAGGTTTGTAAAGTTCAGCATGGTGACTATAGTTAACAACACAGCACTGTATATTTGAAAGTTGCTAAGAGAGTAGATTTAAAAGTTCTTATCACACACACAAAAAATTGTAACTATGTGAGGTGATAGATGGTGTTAACATTATTATGGTAATCATTTTGCAATACAGACAAATCATTACACTGTACATCTTAAACTTATACAAAGGTACATGTCAATTATATCTCAGTGACGCTCAGAAGGGAAAGCAACTGCCAAACAATTTTCCAAGTACTTATCCATGTACTTATGCTTTTTGGAGGGAATACTCCTCTTGGTCATCTCACATCTCCCCCTTTTCTATTGTTTAGGATTTAAACTCTACGTTCTCTGTCCTCCAGGCAATGGCTACTTTAAAGCCTCACATACTTTTCTCTATTAAGATGTCTGGGCATTACAAACCTATAATGCTGTGGCTTTCAGACTGTGGACTCTACCAAGAATTTGTAAAGCCTGTGTTAGAACTAAAAGCCAAGAATTTGACTGTTTGTTCACATTGTGTTCTTTTGGGTCCTTCCTTTACTGACAGCCTACAGTTTGTGGATTAGTTTAAATGATAAAAGAACTTTATTGTCAAAAGGAGTAAAAAAGGGCTTCCCTGGTGGTGCAGTGGTTGAGAGTCCGCCTGCCGATGCAGGGGATACCGTTTTGTGCCCCGGTCTGGGAAGATCCCACATGCCGCGGAGCGGCTGGGCCCGTGAGCCAGTGCTCTGCAACGAGAGAGGCCACAACAGGGAGAGGCCCCCGTACCACAAAAAGAAAAAAAAAAAAAAAAAAAAAAGAGTAAAAAGAAGAAAAAACACACGGGATCATATTTTTAAATGTTATCTAGTAATTTGGGGCATTCGACAATGCCCAATAAACCTGCCAAACTAGTTTATTCCAGTGGTTTGATAACAGCCAATGGCCAGCAGAGGAGAAATAAGTTGACTTTGGCTAGGGACATTTCATTTACCACTCCTGTGGTATCCAAACAAGGACATAAGAAAATGAATTCATCTTTTACTCGAGAGCTATCAATATCAGTGTATTTCTATAGCCTGATGTTAGGAGAAGCCCTGAATATTGTTTATATATATGTTGTTTATATATAAATATATATATATATATATATATAGCCTCTGTCTATAAATTATAAGTTACAGAGCTATTAGGGTTTTATTTTATTAGAGTTTTATATGAACAAAATATTCTTTTAAAACATTTTGGTGGTATATATACTAGTCAGATTCCGAAGTTCCCAAAGATGTATGCCTTCCAATATTTATGCCCTTGTGCAGTGCTTGCCCCTTGAATCTATGCTAGACCCAACTTGCTTAATAAGGACTAGAATACAGTGGTGGCAACACTATGCCAGTTCTGGGTCTAAGCTTTAAGAAGGCCTAGAACCTCTGCTTTTTTGCTATTAGAAGCCCTGAGAATTCATGTAACAAATACAGCTATCCTACTGGAAGATGATCCAGAGATGACGCAAAGAGAGAGGGAGGCCATGGAGAAGAGACCAGAAGTCTAGTTGACAGTGAGAACTGAGTCAAGCCAGCCAAGCTGAGCCAGCAGACCAGTGAGTGAAGAAGCCATATAGAATGGTCCAGCTCCAGCAGACATCACATGGAGAGAGATGAGCTGTCCCCACAGTGTCCTTTCTAAATTCCTGACTCTCAGAACAGCAAGCAAATAAAATGGTTGTTATTTGAAGCCACCAAGCTTAGCAAGTGGTTAGCTATGTAGTGATAGATATGGTCTCATGGGGAGTTCCTAATAATCAGTTGATTGAGGAAGAAAACTTTTAGGCCTGATTTATAGATGGTTCTGCAGGATATTCTGGCATTACCCCAAAATAGACAACTGCAGCACCACAGCCCCACTCTGGAGTGGCCCTAAAGGGCAACAGTGAAGTAAAATCCTCCCAGTAGACAGAATTTCAAGCAAGGACAGATGGCCAGACATAGAGATCTACATTGACTCACGGGCAGTAAGCTTATGGACAAAGACTTAGAAGGAACACATGATTTAAAAAAAAAAAAAGTAAAGATAAAATAGGTCTTGGGAAGAGGTATATGGACTGAGCTCTCTGAATGGGCCCAGTGTGAAGATGTTTGGATTTTATGTGAATGTTCATTAAAGAGCCACCTGAACAGAGGAGGATAATCAGGGATACAAGATGACCTATTCTGTAGGTGTCTATGTGGCTCTTTTCCAAGACACCCCAGCCCTTGGGGTTAAAGCCTCTTTAACCAAATGGCCATGGTGACAGGGATGGAGATTATACACGGGGTGAGTAACATTGGTCTGACCCAGCCACTGCTGACTGTTCAATCTGCAGGCAGCAGAGACCAACACTGAATCTCTGATACAGAATTATTCCCTGGAAGAACCATCCAGTCATCCAAAGGCATCATGGAAGGGGCAGTGCTCTGTTCTCACTGAAAGAGATACTTGCTCTACATATGAATTTGCCTTTTCTGCCCACCATGCTTCCGCCAAAAATCAATATTTATAGATCCAGAGAATGCCTCATTATTTATCATAGTATTCCACAGAGCCTCATTATCAACTTGGGAATTATATCGCATCCAACAAAGTGTGACAACAAGCTCATGTACATGGAAGTCACTAGTCACTCCTGATCAGTCACTGGTCTGATAGAACTTTTGGTAACTCAGTTATGGTACCAGCTGGGGGAAAAAACTTTATGAGCATGAAGTTATAACTGGCTGTATCATTGCTAAATAACTGTAACAATGAAAGAAAGTTTGGGTCATCCTGCCAGGCAAAAACCATGACCAGCCAGAATGCGCAGAGGAAGAAGGAAGTTAAAAACCAGGTAGGTCCACCTGAGTAGTTATAGAAACAAGAACTGCAGTAATTTTGAGCATTGCTCTTCTTACTTTGGTATGAATATCTGTGCATATATTAACCAATTATTTTCCTTTTCTTCCCCCTCTCCCATCACCCTAATATCTATCATCAGACATTTCAATAGTTGGTTAGCCTTTTATCTCAGTATTTAAGTTACAAAATATCAAAGGAAGAGCATGATGCAGCTTGAAAAGGAATAACATCACCTGGAGATGGATTAAGTGACGAGTGAGACTTTGTATCTTTTGGGGGAAACAGGGGTAGCATGTTTTAGGTTGTTTGAGGGATCATTGCATCATGTTAGAAAGTTAAATATGGGTTAAGAGGGTGTGTATTGATGCCAAGTTGATAAGGAGTGGAATGTGTGCTGCCTTTATACTATGTCAACTTGTCTACCAGCTTTAAGAGTCCCTGAATCCCCTCCCAGGAAATGTAAGATTTGGAAGACAAAGTGAACAGTATCCATTATTCTCTGAAGATCACCATAGTTGGATGCAATAAAGGATAGAGGCAGAAGTGCAGGCAGGTTCCAGCTTCTATCCTTGCTCTTCCCTCCTCTGTATCCAACTCTTCTTAACTGCCAGCCCTGATGACTGTGATGGTGAATGTTACATGTCACCCCAGAGGGTGTTTTTTTTTTGGATGTGATTAACATTTAAATCAGTGAACACTGGGTAAAGCAGATTGTCTTCTAGAATGTGGGTGGGCCTCATCCAAACAGTTGAAGGCCTGAACAGAACAAAAAGACTGGCCTTCTGCAGCAAGAGGCAATTCTCCAGCAGACTGTCTTAGGACCGGGACTGCACTATCAGCTCTCCTGAGTCACAAACCTGCCGGCACACACTGCAGATTTTTGACTTCCCAGTCTCCATAATCATGTAAGCCAATTCCTTATAATAAACCTTTCTATATATACACATATACATATATATGTATACATACATGTACATACGTAAATATTGTATATATTATATATGTATATATAGTAAATCTATATATAAATACAAATATATATATATATGTATTTACTCCTGCATTGGTTCTGTTTCTTTGGAGAACCCTGACTAATACACTGACCCACTGACCAACAGCCATTCCAGACCAACAGCCAGGTGCAGAGGTGACAGCCTTCTTTAGACTCCCCCACCAGGCCCCCTTCCCAGGCAACGTCCCTGCCTTCTCATATTCCTTGTGAGCCCTGCACTGGTCCACTTGTGCTAGTGCTTCAGAAAGCCTGGTTAATG
Organism: Physeter macrocephalus; assembly: GCF_002837175.3. Classification (NCBI taxonomy): domain Eukaryota; kingdom Metazoa; phylum Chordata; class Mammalia; order Artiodactyla; family Physeteridae; genus Physeter; species Physeter macrocephalus. The sequence continues at coordinate 2,333,244 of NC_041221.1, forward strand.
ATGTTTCTCTGATCCTCCAACTCCTCTTTTCAAACCCTTACCTCTCCAGCTTCTTCCATAATTGTGTAAGGCCTTATTCCTATAATAAATCTTATTCTATAAAACACACAATGACTCTACTTTCCTTATTTTACCGTGAATGATACAACATAATGCAAAAGAAAATATGCTAACATTCTCAGCAGAGACAGCAAAGCATTAATACTGTTAAACAGTTCTCATTTCTTGTCTCATTTGCTCATTCATTCATTCCTTCATTCATTTAGGAAATCTTCAATACAGGCCAGGTGCTGTTCTATGAGAGCAGACTTGAAATACACAGAGGGCTGTGATGTGGAGCTCCTCAGGATCTAGAACTCTGGCTATCGAGGGAAAATTGCCAAGAGAAGCTTCTGTCCAATACAGAGAACTTCCTGACAATTAAAGCTGCCTATAAATGGAACTGCCTCTCCATTCTAAGGTAGTGAGGGTCTAGTTATCACAGAAACTAACTAGCAATTTACTTAGCCAGGGATGCTTCAGAAGATATTAGCACATCAATCAGCAGTGTTCAAACTACATTTTCACCAGATTTACTTTCAAATTTTATATTCCATGATTCCGTTATAATATATTATATACCATTTGTAAGATTCTATATGCTGTCCATATTCTGAGGTGACTATGAGATATAATAGGATTACGATAGGCTCAGAATAATACCACGGGGGGAAAGAACTAGTGTTTATTGCATACTCTATATACTCAGGCAGTTTTCATTGGTTATTTCATAATCCTCCCAAAACTCCAAGAGATAAGGTTTTTATTCCCACTGTGTGGATAAATACACTGAGATTCAGCAAGCTATAGTGACTTGCCAAACCTCTCAGTTCCCAAGCAGAAGAGATTGAAATCTGTCTGCCCTCAGAGTCCATGTTTTTTCTTTCATGCTCTACAAGGTTCACCATTAGTATGTGGAAATTAATAAGATTATCAATTATAAACAAAGGCATCATTTTCAGGTATAGTCTTGATGAATGAAAATTTTTGTATCTTGGAACACATATTATTCAATGTATTAAACTAGTAACATGGCATCATTTATCGAATGTTTTGTATGTTCCGATTTCTCCAAAGTCCTTTACCTTCTTATTTAATCCTCACAATAACCCTGCAGATGAAGTTATTATTTAGCCTCATTTGACAGATGAGAACAATGAAAATCATAGAGTCTGAGAAACGTGTCCAAAGTCAATCAGCTACCGGGAAGAGGTAAGGCTGGATTTCAAATTCTATTCTGATGTTGAAGGCCATTCTCCATGTTCTGGGTTCCCTGGCTTAATTTTTCCCATGGGTTGGGGCCAATGGGTAAATTTTGTTTACTGTATTTTCCAAGATGATTTGTTCCTCCTCGTACATGTTCCAAAGTTATTTCCTTCACCCCCTAGATGCCTCCCTAAACAGCTTCTTGTTTATTTCTATGCCAATTTTTACTTTCAGCCTCATTTAAATATTTGGAAGACTCTTCCCATCAAGGCATTTCAATATGAGGAATTGGTTGAATAAAAAGAAATCTTTGGGGCTTCCCTGATGGCGCAGTGGTTGCGCGTCCGCCTGCCGATGTAGGGGAACCGGGTTCGCGCCCCGGTCTGGGAGGATCCCACATGCCGCGCGCGGAGCGGCTGGGCCCGTGAGCCATGGCCGCTGAGCCTGCGCGTCCGGAGCCTGTGCTCCGCAACGGGAGAGGCCACAGCAGAGGGAGGCCCGCATACCAAAAAAAAAAAAAAAAAAAAAAAAAAAAAAGAAAGAAATCTTTAAGAATACTTAAATTGCAATGAATGACACAACTACAATTCAGTGCAATTTAGGTGTTCTAATACATTTCTTTTACTTTGCCCAACCAAGCACTCATAACTAGATGATTTTGCTTCTAGGTATGATTCACATCCACAGAGGATTTTGTTTTGCCTTTAAACTATAGCTGACGATTGCTATCTGAGATGTTTAAGACAACCAGGTATATAAATAGCTTCATCTACAGTTAAGGGGAAAACGATTGTATCTTTGTAATACGGACCTTGGGATAGACACAGCCTAGTCTGCTATTTGCACCACTTACCAACATCAGCTCCAAAGCAGAAAAATATAATGGAAGAGAATTGCTTTTCAGCTCATTACAGGGAAAGGAAAACTACATTCAGTACATACGATTCATATAAAAAGAGAAACATACACACAAACACACAGAGAAGGAAGCTAACATTTATTAAGGGCTTAATATATACCAAGAGCTTCACGCATCTTACAAAATCCCTATGAAATATTATTTCCTATTCCTAATTTCCTAATTTCATATTATAAAGGAAAGAAGTCACCCCCCCAAAAAAAAAACAAATAAGCAAACTCAACTTGATAAATCCTTCCACCTCAGAAGTCCAGGCTTTTGTCAATAATACATTAACTCTGTGTACAAACTTCTCTTCGAAACTCAGAACTTGTTATACAAGATGTCGTTTACCTTTTTGTGCTTCAGAATGAAAATAAAGTCATGAGTCAGAGTCATCGCAGCCTCTTCTGATCCTCCCTCTGCTCCAGTGTTTATTACCCAGTTTATAAGCACCCTCATGTTTAAGCCTTGACAAATTTGTTCAGAAACCCTAAAGTCTACAATGAAAGTGAATAGACAAAACCGTCCTCCCATTTGAAACATAAGAGAACTTCTAGCTGTCTCGAGATGATAGCTGTCATTGCTGGCAACCCAAACCTCATCTCACTGATTTGGGGAACAATTCCTTGCCTTTCCTCCTCCCTCGGGATAGAGATCATCTAGGGCTGATGGTTTTGACAAAGGCATTTATCATTCAAGGTGCCTTTCCCTCCTCTGACCAACGGGAGATAAACCAAGGCCAGGTTTTCTCCCTTCCTACCCAAGATTCAGATTTTGTGCAGAGAGATTCAAAAAGAGAGGAAAACAACTGGAAAACAATTGGATTCATCGCAAAGATGGCCCACAGACACTACCCATCATTTCTCCAACTCTGTGCAGGTTCTTGTCCTGCTTATGGCTTATTTATTCATACTTTCCTTCAGTTCTATGGGCACCTCATATCCTTTCGATACATTTCTCTATTTTCCCTTTATTAAGTACAAGGAGTTTCTGTCGCCAGCAACCTAAGTCCCTGGAATGATAAACCATAATATGTCCAAGCCTTGACATATTATGCGGAGGCACAGTCACACATTCTCATGTCACTGCTAACATTGGGCTCCACGGGTCCTTCTCTCCTGGATGCCTGTGACTCCTTTCACATGTGTTTGCAGGATGTGCTCTTCCCTCATCAATTTGCCATCATTAGCTAATCCCATCTAAAATGGTCATGACTCACAATGGCTCAAATTGTATCATCTACTAGAAGAGATTTTAATTCAGTAGGAAACCCAAGAAAAGTAGAAAATGGTGCAGACACAGAAAAGTGAGATTCTAATAGTGGGATCACATGTACACTAAGTAAAATATCTACAGTAGATTGTTCTATAAAATTCTGTTCTAGCACAATCTATAACAACTACTGGGACTTCCCTGGTGGTCCAGTGGTAAAGAATCCACCTACCAAAACTAACACACCATTGTAAAGCAATTATACTCCAATAAAGATATTTTTAAAAAATTAATAAGTAAATAAAAAAGAATCCACCTAACATTGCAGGGGACACGGGTTCCATCCCTGCTCGGGGAACTAAGATCCCACATGCCACGGAGCAACTAAGTCCGTGCACCACAACTACTGACCTCCCGCACCTCAGTGAGAGAGCCCGGGTGTCACAAACTACAGAGCCCACGCACCCTGGAGCCTGTGTGCCACAACTAGAGAGAAGCCCATGCCTCAATGAAGAGCCCGTGCACCACACGAAAGATCCCACATGCCTCAATGAAGATCTCACATACTGCAATGAAGACCCGACCCAGCCAAATTAATTAATTAATTATTTTAAAAATAGTTTAAAAAAAATTACCGTTCTGTCATCTGAACAGTGTCATCCAGGACCTCTGCCCCAGAATATCTCCATGGTTTATGAAATCTCGCACTTAGGGAATCTCTCTGCTTAGATTCTTAATTAACCAGTTACTGAATATTGTACCTAAGACCATGACAATTTATACTCAGTCACTTCCACACTCAGATTTATTGGGGTTTAATTCAAATTTTTCAAAAGAAAAATCTAATATTAAAAATATAGGGCTTCCCTGGTGGCGCAGTGGTTGAGAGTCCGCCTGCCAATGCAGGGGACACGGGTTCGTGCCCTGGTCTGGGAGGATCCCACGTGCCGCGGAGCGGCTGGGCCCGTGAGCCATGGCCGCTGAGCCTGCGCGTCCGGAGCCTGTGCTCCGCAACGGGAGAGGCCACAGCAGTGAGAGGCCCGCGTACCGCAAAAAAATAAATAAATAAATAAATAAATTAAATAAAAATATATACATCATCTACCCTCTCACTACCAGGAGTAGGTGTTACTGCAGACTATTCAGAGAGTAAATTCCCGAGATCTGAGTCCACCTGCATTACCTCCTGCTGCTGGTTTTTGCCTTTGCTCGCTAATAGTGAAATCATAGTAAACTACCGCAGTCCTCACCACCTTGCAGATGTTTCATTATTCAATTAACATCTGTCCATTTAATCTGCGGGTGAATAAAGGGCCAGAGACAGCTGTATTTCTTCAGGGGCTTCCAATTTCAAAAGGATTAAGAGCATATCCATGTCCTAAGCTTCCCCGATTTCTCAGCATAATCATTTTTTTGCTCCATCTTAAGTACTTCAGCTATAGAATTATCCTATAAATAGTCATATTTTCAGAAAGACTCGAATCAGACAAGAAGAATTGCATTTGCAGAGTCAGGTCAAAATAGTTTAGGATCAGGACCCTAAACACTACAGATTCTCACTTTTCTGCCTGTAAACACACACATCCTCCTCTCTGCTCAGTTATACTTTTCCATCCTTTGAGCACAGGTCATTCCCTTCCTCTATGAAAGGTTCTGTGACCCACCGACCTCCTGATACATCCCCCTGCTGGGGTCCATTTATCCTCTGAAATTTCAGGAGTCTCTTGAGGCACTTAGCATAGCTGGCCATACACACTCTGACCTCTACAGGGAGCCCAAGTCTCCTCTCCTCCCATTTAGACCCTGGTAAGGTCCAAGGATGTAAGATCCTTAACATCTTACAGAAAACCCAAACGAACTTTTTGGCCAACTCATAATAAAGCACTGAGACACATTTGGGTCACAGAGCTGATTAGGGCACAGGAGGGAGATGTTTTGCTGGAGGAATAAAAATGAGGTGAATGGACTGCTTTTAAAAGGATTTCCTTCCCGTGTTTGCGGTGGGAGCTAGTAAGCGTTCTGTGCAATCTTGACCTGCCTCTAGTCTTTGTCCACATTTATAAGACACAGGGAGTTCTTGGGCATGTTCATTCCAGAGGCTCAGGGGGAAATCTTGTTTCCTTGCCTTTCCCAGCTCCTAGAAAGGTGGCCTGCATTTGTTGACTCATGGGCCCTTCCTCCATCTTCAAAACCAGCAGAATAGCATCATCAAATCTCTCTGACTCTGATATTCCTGCTTCCCTCTCATGAGGACATTTGTGATTGCATTTAGGGGCCACCTGAGTAATCCGAGATAATCTTCCCATCACAGGGCCCTCAACGTAATCCCATCTACAAAGCCCCTCATGCCACGTAAGGTTACCTAGTCACAGGTTTCAGGGATCCAGATGTAGATATTTCAGGAGACCATTATTCTACTTACCAGCCCCACCCCCTCGCACGCGCACGCGCGCACACACACACACACACACACACACACACACGAGTGGCTACGTAGCCATGTCAGACATTTGTGAAGGACCCCAGTGCTGAGATGGAGGGTTTTTAGATAGAGTATTTAGCATTTCCCCCACTATAGAGGCAATGAGAGAGCAAAGGAAAGCCAGCACTACCCGCAACTTTCAGGGAAGAATAGGAAGAGTGGATCTGTCTTCACTTCGGAGCAGCAGCTCTCAGCAATGGTCAGCCTCCTCAAGGCCTCTTACACTAGGATTACAACTGCAAAGTTCATTGCCAACTGAAAGTGATGAATCAAATCATTATCTATATGTGATAGAAGTTTACGTGAACTCTTTTGTAAAGAAAATAATGACTCTCCCATTTAATCTTTTGGGCAAATATGAATATGAATGAATGTACATACAAGGGATTACTTAAAATTGAGTGCACCCACGTTTATTTTATAAGATCAGCATCCTGAATCTCGCTCAGAAAGCTACTGCCCCCATGATTCCTTAGGGCATTAGCCCCAAAGATGAAGAAGCACTGGGACTCCTCCCCAGAAAAACTACTCTGTATGATCTTATTTGAAACAAAATAAAGGGATAGAGGAGAACAAAGGAGGCAAGAAGAACAGAGGAGAGGAGAGGCTAGGAGAGAAAGAGAAAGATAACAGAGTAACGTTTTCTTGGCAGGGTGCCCTAGGAAACAAACGGGCAAAATTTGCAGCCTGTTTACTTGGGGAGTGCAATGCATTGGAAGCCAGAGTGAGGGGGAAAGGATAGTAGAGTAGAAAATATAGCAAATAGAAGGTGGACCCTTACCCATAAAGTACATTCTGCCCACTCACATGGACTGTCTCCAGATGCTGCCTGGAAACTGGGACCCAAGAACCAAATGGGGGAGGGAAGGAGAACAATTTATTCTGCAGGCTCTTTCCTGTCTCCTGCCTCTTGTTGGTCCAAGTTCACCCAAGTTGTGTGACCTGCCCCCCCTGAGCAGCCACTAGAGAGCCAGTTCTCACACCCTAGTTATGGCCCTTCATCTCAGTTCTGAAGTGGTAGACTCAGAACAGAGTAGTGCCCTATGAGTCTGGTCTTGGCCAGCTCCAAATCCAAAATCACTGACCCTCTGTCTCTAGAGCCACCTTTGCAGGACAGACTTGGGTAGGGGCCTGGAACCTCAAACCTTCCTGGCCTAACTCTTTAGTGACTGCATTCAGGGCCTCAGCAAACTATTCAAGACAACTCTTCCCCAGGAAAACTAGGCTGTACCTCCATCTTGTCCCTTGCCACTGGCCGTCTCTGCATCCCTTGAGCCCTGGACCTGCCCTGGCTCTTGCTTCCATGAGCACAATGGCAGTCACAATAGCCATGCTGCATAGCCGCAGCCGAGGTGAGCCAGGGCCTTCGAGGCCAGCTGGCAGCTACCCAGAGAGCCCTCACCACAGAGGAAGTTGTAGTCTGAGACATATTGAAAAGAAAAAATAAAGATATAACACAAGGGAATCTGAAGCTCGGCAAATCAGAAAGACATGTAAAATTGGACTTGATACAAACTCCAAATACATGATCATTTTTACATAATACCAAATTATGATGTGGAGACTGGAATTTTGGAATTTCAGTGGAAGGAAAAATCCCTCAAGACCAAGGACTCGGAACGGCATCAGAAAAGAAACAGTTCTCAGGCTGAGCCATGAAGGAGAGATTAGAATAATAACAACCAGCATTCTGATATCCCATGAATGTGCCGGGCACCATCCTAGCCTCTTCCTAGAAAATATTTCACTTAATCTACCACTGTGTCCGGGGGAGATAATCATTGTTACCTTATTACACAAGTAAGGAAGCTGACACAGAGTTAGCGAAGGTCGTTCAAAGTAGCAGAAAGAGCCGAATCATATGGGAGAGTAGGGGGATCATTAAGGAGAAAAGAAAAAGATTTTTTTAAGAGGTAGGTAACTCCCAGACCTAGGAGGGTGTTCAGAGCCAGGCTGTAGAGTTGGGCTGTTATTTGGTAGTTTTGAGGCGAGCAGGGGGAGAGTTATCCGCTGAGGAATGACATATGTACACGTTTCCAGAAGATAATCCTGCAACGGTAATGAGAAGGGAGGCGGAGACAACAGAGAGACAGATTATGAGACTTCTGTAGTCCATGGGGAAGGGGCACTGGCGGGTTTGATAACTTGAACTTAGGCAACAAGATGGTGGAAAGAGTGAACCACGGCCCTGAGTTCCCTCCGGGAGCACAGCACAGACAGTGCCACTGAAGGGAACCTAATTCCTCATTCACCCGTCTGAGCTGACTGTGCACACAGCACCATGTAAGGCTCTCACCACGGGACCTCACTCACCCAAATGCTGCAGGCGAGTGTGAAGCTTTCCATCCACTGTGACGAAGGAGCTGATTCCCAGCGATGGAGGGGGCATGAGAGACCAGGATCAGCCCCGCCTTGTTATCCACCTTCCTTTCTAGTCGCAGAGTAACATCACTTGGCACTTCAATTTTTAAGGCGCGCCTAGAGCTTTCCAGGTGCTCTTGCTAATTACCGCAGAAGCCCTGGGAGCTGGGAGAAGCAGCGAGAGTGATAATGCCAAAGTCAGTGCAGGTGGGCCAAGCACTAAGTGGCTGAATGAAAATAAAATGCACGTGACCTGCTCCCCGGCAATGAGGCCTTACATCCCCTGGTGTAAACACGTGAGCTGTGAATTATCTTTCATTCGGTGAAATGAGCAGTTCTCAGGAAATGGTGACCAGTCAGAGATGGGAGAAAATTAAATGTACTATAAATGAAACATGCAACTCTACATGCAGCAGATTTATGAGCTTTGCGTCCTTACAGGGACCTAAGTTTCCCCGGAGACACTGATGAGGTTATCATACACGGTTTCTCACCGTCTGCCTGTAAGGGATAGTATAAGGCAATTGTCTGTCTTTCGATGCAACGGGTGATTGGATGGGGATCCTGAGAGCCATCCTGGGACCACAGAGGGACATGGGGCTGGGATCAACCAGCACAGAAAAGAGATGAGCTGGGATGAGAGAGAACTAGGTCAAGCCCTGAGACAACCTTGCAGCCCCTGAATCCAGCTTATCTACCCTTGAGCTTTCCAGTTAAGTGAGGTAAACATGTCCTTTTTTCATTAGTTTGAGTTGATTCACTTTCTTTCACTTACAACTAACAAATTCTGGGCTCAAAACACCCTGGACCCCAAGAACATAAATGATAACTGATAAGTTTTCATGAGAACACTCTGAAAGCCAATATTCATTTGACTAATAATGCCTATCATTTTGTGGTTTTAAAATTAGACCAAGAAAAAGTGAGAGAACAAATCAAAACCTTTATTTTACTTGTGGTACAGTTTTCTATGACTTCACCCCAGTTCTGACTACTAAGGCATTGAGTTATCCCATCTTTCTGGCTCGAAGTCAGCGATTAAATTTGACTCCCATCAGTATCTCTAAACCCATCTTCTGGCCTTCAGGGAAATACTGTACGAAATAATCGATTTGTTGACATGAAAGAGAGCAGAAGGTACTGAACACGAGGTTAATTACGTAAGGACATTGCCTCAGTCCTGCTGGAAACAGTGGCCAATGCACATTCCTCTTCCCTGGAGGCAGCATCTGTAAAGGCTGCAGGCACGGGTATTACTGACGTTTGAGATTTACATAGCACTTGATTGTTTATAAATGCTTTTTCATCTACTTTCTCATTCCATATCCCCAGTAGTAGGCTGGGACAGAATGATACCCTGCCTTGTTACAGATGAGGAAACTGAGGCTCAGAGAAGTCAAAAGACCCAACAGCTCTTGTTCCAAAACGGGACTCAGTCCATTAAAACACAACTGGTGAATCTGACAATTGCCTCTTTTGCCTCAATAGGAGAACAGTGAAGCTTTGCCTCTACTCAGCTAGCTCCCAAGTGGATTGAAAAAGGCCCGGGTAGCCTTCCCCTTTTCTGATGAGGTTGACTACAGGCGTGGATGACAAGGGAAACAGGCTAGGGTATGATTCCGGAGCTGGGAAAGCCCTCTGTCCCCGGCTCACACCACCCCAGAAACTGGATCAAGAGAGCTTTTGATTTCATAATTAGAGATTAACTGTTGTAAAAACTGGATAACTGGGTGACACCAGGCAGGCACTCGTGATGACCATGAAAGACCCTCACAGCCTCCTTCCCCCCAGCTCCACACAGACCCCCCTGCAGCCCCCGGCCTCACTCCCCCATTACCTCCTCCCACCTGCCCCCAGTTAAAACATTCCTACGAGCAGATGTGCATGAGGAAGGGAATATCAACTGCAGGACCCCAGGGACTTGAAGCGTCTGAGCTATGGGTGAGGGTTGGTGGAAAGAAGGAATGAGTCGGGTACCCCGTACCGCACGGGCCGCCATCTAGCCACCATCTTATTTAATGCTGACTCAGCTTCTTAATGGAAGGCGCCCCCTCCCTCGCTTTGTAATTGAGGGAATCAAAGCCCTTAGATAAGGTAAAATAAATTACCCAAAGTCACACAACCAGGTTCAAAACCAGGTCTAACTGCAGAGCCCACGTTCAATCTGCTAGACCATGGTGCCCCAAACACACACCCAGCTCCCTCACCTTATCCCGGGAACTGGGGAAAGGGTGAAGAGAGTTCCCAAATATAAATGTCCCTTCTTCAGATTTGCTTCCTACAGTCAGAAACTCAGTGATCGATTTGTATCCATTTCCAATTGCCCCAAAGCCAGAATCTCTAAAGTATGATCCTTCAAGAAATGAACTCCAGTCGGTCCTTCCTGTTTGCTCAGGAGCACTGTTAAATCTAACCCAATTCAAAGGAAAGGACAGAATACATTAAATGTTACACCAGAAAGCAGCAGGAAAGGGTCATCTCTGGAAGAAATTAGTGTGTTTCAGCAACATCTTAGAGCTTTTGCACGTGCCTTGTCAGATGTACTTGCCTTTTTAATTGAAGCACCTGTGTTCAGTCGCTTCCTCCCAAGCCTCAGGCTTTCAAGTGGAGTCATAAATCTTACATGGGTAACATCCATCAGATGGAGGTCAGCCCATGGGCACTGCAGAGCCTCCTAGGTAAGATGCCAAGAAAGGACACCATTTGCTTTCCAGGCAGGTTTGTGAAGCCTGGCTGAGGAGGAGAGGTTGACACTTTGAAGTTAATGAAGAATGTTGTGATAACCAGTGTTCTGCAGCCGTCTGTAATGATGTCCCAGGTTCAGGTACAGCGCCGTTGGATAACAGGGATCTCTGAGTGGGACAGGAGGGCACAGAAGCACACTTAGAGATTGAAGAGCTGCAAAATGGCATTTCAGCCTCATCCTAGGGGTGAAACTGGCAAAGGGAAAGGGGCTCTGAGCTGAGGGGCAGGTGGGAGTAAGGGTGGAAGGGGAAGGCTCTTTCCTGAAGGGCACTGGTGAAAAGCAAGAAAGAACTCAGCATTGCAGAAGCCGCTTGCCCAGAGACCACTGAAAACTGATCTGCAGCTCATAAGCTTGTTTATGTAGACTTTTTAAATTTGCACTGTAAAATATTTCCATCACACAGAATAGAAAGGATGGCACACTGAATATCTGGGGAATCACCGGGTTGATCAAATCCTAACCGTCTTCCATGCTTGTTCCTCATCTTTTCTGAAGAGACAAGTCATCAGGTTAAAGTCCCCCTCACCCTCTCCCTCCTTTCTCTCCCATCAGGTTAAAGTCCCCCTCACCCTCTCCCTCCTTTCTCTCCTCTCCCCAGAAATAACCAATATCCTGAACGGGGATGGTCATTCCCATGCCTGCTTTCAACTGCTATTACATGTAAATATAGTATTGCTTTGTTTGCAAACTCTATTTACAGCATTGCCATTGCTATTTCCCTAAACTTTAGGTTTCTGAGATTTATCCACTTTTCACTGCTGTGTTCTATTGGATAGTAGACAAATATGTATTTATTCACTCATTTCTGGACAGTTAGATTGCTTTATTTTTTTTTTTTGCAAATGATGTAGCAGTAAACATTCTTATACATTTATCTTTCCATGTGTCCACTGTGTAAAGTTACTAGGAAATATTCCCAGAAGCAGGGCTGATATTTAGCATGTTTTTAGCAAGAAACCTACACCCACTGGGTACAGGAAGCCTCCATTCTGATTGGAGGCTGGCCTGGGACCCATACCTTCTCACTCCAGCTTTGCTTCTTTATGGTTTTCTCCAAAGTCCCTGCTTCTGGCAGGGCAGCAAGCTTGGGGAAGCTGTAGGTTCTAGGCATTGCTGGCCTGGTGCTGTTATCCCTTGGGATTCTATATATATATATATATATATATATATATATATAATTCCCATTAGTTTCATTTCTCTGAAGAACCCTGACTAATACAATTGGGATAGTAAATCAGAGTCAGATCATTGTGCCTCAGAAATTAAGACAGTAGGAATCCTAAAACTGCATTTGGAAGATCTAGCAGATAACATAATCCCACATGTACATTTGTGACTGGGACAGCTGAAACCTGTAAGAGTAAGAGACTGGCTCAAGGTCACACAAGCAAAGGAAAATTCGGTTGAGACCCACCTGGTGGGCAGGCTCCTCTTGCTGGTTTAAACAGCCTGCGTGGGAAGGAAAAGCAGGGATAATATTGACTCCAACAGGGGAAGGTTGTCTCCCTCCTAACCCCTCGTCCCCAGGACATTTCAGGTCCTTAAAAACTATGGAGTCCAAGACACAAGGACCAAGTCCATTGAAGGTTTCACCAACCAAGTAGGGGATCCAGCACCTCTGCAGACAGGCAACATTTCTTTGGAGCTCTAGGTCACCTCACACTTAAAGTAAATGATTAATTTTCCTCACATCAAATCCTTATTGGTGGGTGCCTTACCCTCTGGGATGTTAAGTATGTCAAATATCATCCATGCTTAGAAGTGGAATGGCTGAGTTGAGGACTACAGAATCTTTAAATTTGCTAAATAGTGACAAATTTCTCTCTCAAGTTACTAGTGACACAATCCTACCAGTCATGACTGATAACTCCCATTTCTCCAGATCCTTGTCCACACGTGGTATTATCTGTCTTTATTTTTTGCTCAACTGATGGAGCAAAATATTATCTCACTGTGCAATTAATTTGTGTATCCCTCATTCCTAGTGAGGTTGAACGAACATCCTTTCATGTGGACTAGACATTTAGCTTTCACATTTAGTGAATCACCAATTTGAAATGTTGTCCATTTTTTGTTTTGAGTTTTTCCTCTTATTGATTTGTAAATCACACATAATAGTCCTTCATCAGATACATATAATATATATTATATAGTATAATATATGTATTATAATTATATACAATATACTCTACATGTATAATTACCTTTTCCATCTTGTTGCGTGGTTTTCAGCCTATAATACCCAGAGCATTGGTTCACCCCAGCTCCTCTTCACCCTGGCCATGACTGTTCTTGCTCTCTGAAGGGGTGTCAGCAAAACAGCCACCATGGGAGACCCAAAAGTATGACCTGTGACCTCTGAAACACATTCCTACAGCAGCCTCCTCTTGGACTATTTGTTTAGAATTTACTAATATGTTGAGCTTACCTTTCAACTTGATAGTGACTACTGTGAGGGCAGGAACCGAGGCCCAGGACAGTGTTTTTCACAGAAAAGAATACCCCTCACTCTTGTTGATGGGTCATAAGTAGGAAGGAAGAAGCTGATCTCCTAAAAAGCATAGTTAAAAGTTGGCCGGAATAATCATTATTGTGGTGATAGCTGTCACTTATTAAACACAAACATACAAATTTAAATAATTTACTCTTCTCAACAATCCCACGAGGCAGGTGTTCTTTTTATCCGATTTTTTGAGATGAGAAAATGATGACAAAAATAATTTTTAAAGCTTGCCCACCAAGATCGTAAATGGAAGAATTGGCACTGAAATCCAGGAAGCTGGGCTCCAAAGGTCTGCTCTTGTTCATTCATTTTATTGGTTCACCTTCCTTTTTCCCACTCCTGTCCAAATCAAGTCTTAGAGTACGGGCAAAAGGGTTTCCAGAACTAAGAGAAAAATAAACACAGATATTGTAATTACTGCTGGCCTGGGACCCATACCTTCTCACTCCAGCTTTGCTTCTTTATGGTTTTCTCCCAAGTCCCTGCTTCTGGCAGGGCAGCAAGCTTGGGGAAGCTGTAGGTTCTAGGCATTGCTGGCCTGGCGCTGTTATCCCTTGGGATTCTATATATATATAAAATATATATATATAAATATATATAAATATATATAAATAAAATAATAATATATAAATAAATAAAATAAAAAAATATATAAATATATATATAAATAAAATATATATATATATATTTTATATATATATATATATATAATATTCCCATTAGTTTCATTTCTCTGAAGAACCCTGTCTAATACAATTGGGTTAGTAAATCAGAGTCAGATCATGGTGCCTCAGAGATTAAGACAGTAGGAATCCTAAAACTGCATTTGGAAGATCTAGCAGATAACATAATCCCACATGTACATTTGTGACTGGGACAGCTGAAACCTGTAAGAGTAAGAGACTGGCTCAAGGTCACACAAGCAAAGGAAAATTTGGTTGAGACTCACCTGGTGGGCAGGCTCCTCTTGCTGGTTTAAACAGCCTGCGTGGGAAGGAAAAGCAGGGATAATATTGACTCCAACAGGGGAAGGTTGTCTCCCTCCTAACCCCTCGTCCCCAGGACATTTCAGGTCCTTAAAAACTATGGAGTCCAAGACACAAGGACCAAGTCCATTGAAGGTCTCACCAACCAAGTTGGGGATGCAGCACCTCTGCAGACAGGCAACATTTCTTTGGAGCTCTAGGTCACCTCACACTTAAAGTAAATGATTAATTTTCCTCACGTCAAGGTAATTTAAAATAGAGGACATTTGTATTTGCGACACACCTTTCCCGCCTCCCAACATACACACACACACACTGGCCCCCTTATTTCTTGCGCTCCAAAGTTCTTTTTATTTTAATATTTAATCAAATTTTTCTAATTGATAAAATCTGAGTTTGATTGTTAAAACTCCCAGCTGAAACCGTAAGTGGATGCCTCTCTTGAATCTCACAGGTGGAGATACGGAAGAGAAAAGAAGATAAAAACCGGGGTGAAAAAACTAAAAAAGAAATGTTTTTTTCTAAAATAATTTATTCGTGATCCATCAGTTAAAAAAAAAAAAAAAGCCTAAATTTCCTGTGAATTGCTTAACAAAAGAACTTCTGGAAAGCTAAACTCCAGGCAGAAAATGAGTTTTGCCTATCAAATGTCAGAATCTCAGGCTTCCCTGATTTGACAATGGATTTTTCTAAACAACTCCCTCCGTTGCCCTCTCTGGGGCCTGGACAGTGAAAAAAAGGAACACTGAACCTCAGCTACATGGACGTTCAACTGTTTACACACAAAAATGAAAGTTAGAAAAGGGGAAGGTTAAATGTCTTTGCCATTTGGTCCATTTACTCGGGGAGTTTGCCATTAGGCGGTACTGTACTCAGTAGGAAAGAGGTTCAGGGAATGTGATGTGTAGAAACCTCACTCTCCTGGATCACATCTGTTGCTGACTGATTAAAATAATGGGAGAGGGATAAAAAAGGGTGGATGGAGGAAGGGAAGGAGGAAAGAAGAGACAGAGAGAGAGAGAGAGAAAGAGAATAAAAGGATAAGTTTCGGTCAGAGCAATATTCTTGAATTTGCCTTGGACCATAAAAATATTCATAGTGAAAAAGCGACCTCTTCTGGTCACATGAAGGAAATTCAAGAACTTCTCTCTCAACGAAGTTCAAACTTCAAAGATGGGTGAATTACTATTGATACATTGAAAAAGAACTGCATTCCCAGTTAGACTTAGATTTGAAAGCGGGGTTTATATAAATAGGTAACTTTGAGCCAAGGCTTAACAGTCTGTTTTCCCAACTTTAAAATGGGCAGAGTAACACCTATTCAGGGTTTGTTCTGACGACTCCATGAGAGAGTTTGTGAAGCACTAGGCAGGTGGGAAAGGCTTGGCAAGGCTGGACCCCTTACTGGGTGGGTATCACTGAGTATAATACAGCTATAATTAATTAAATTGTGCAGCCAAAATTTGTGTATTAGCTCTTCTGTTTTTACATTTAGTCTTTTAAAACACTGAAGATAAACATTTCTTTAACATTTCTTTTATCGTGGTAAAGTATGGGTAACACAAATCATTTTAACGACTTTGAAGTAGCATTAATTACATTCCCAATTTTGTGTGACCACCACCGCTATCTATTCCCAAAACTTTTTCATCCCCCTAAACAGAAACTGTGTACCCAACCAACAGTCACTCCCCAGTTCCCTCACAGCTTCCCCCTCCGGCACCCCTGGTAACCTCCAATCTACTTTCTGTCTCCGTGAAGTTGCCTATTCTAGATTTTTCATGTAAGTGGACTCATACAATATTTGACCTCTTGTGTCTGGCTTATTTCCCTTAGCATACTGTTTTCAAGGTTCACCCACTGTCATAGCATGTATTAAAACTGTTTTCCTTTACATGGGTGAATTATATTCCAGCCATAACTAATATTCTGGTAGGTACATTCTGTTTATCCATTCATCTGTTGATGGACCCTTGGGCTTTTTCCACCTTTTGGCTATTGTGAATAATGCTGCAATGAAGAATGATGTACAAGTATCTGTTTGAGTCCCTGTTTTCAATTATTATTCAATACCTAAGGAGAAGAATTGCTGGGTCATGTGGTAACTCTATATTTAACTTTTTGAGAAACTGCCAAACTATTTTTCACAGCATCTGCACCATTTTACATTCTTACGCACAACATACAACTGTTTCAATCTCCCACATCCTTGCTTGTTATTTTCTGCTTTTTGATTATCACCATCGTAGCAGGTGTGAAGTAGTATCTTGTTTTGATTCTGACTTGCATTTCCCAAATAACTAAAGATGTTTAGCATCTTTTCATGCACTAATTGGCCATTTGTATATATTTTTTGGAAAAATGTCTATTCAAGTCCTTTGTCCATTTTTTAATTGGGTTGTTTGTCTTTTTGTCGTGAAGCTGTAGGTGTTTTTATATTCTGGATATTAAACACTTATCGTATGTATGAGTTGCAAATATTTTCTCCCATTCTGTAGGTTGTCTTTTCACTTTCTTAATTTGCAAAAACAGTTGCTTTGTTGTAGATCAAGCAAACACTCCACGTAAAACTGATGAGCTGGGAAGGCGGGCACAGGAGTTTGGGAGCGTAGGCGCTGCTGACCTGTACAAATTCTGGGTGGAAACAGAGCCCCGTGTGGAAGACAAGGAAGCCGATGTAGGAAGTGGGAACTAAATAAGTAAACTGGTTATTTTTTCAAAAATCAAGAGACGGACTCAGTAATGGATTGGATGACAGAGGCACGACTAGTTGTCCAGCTTGATCAGTCCAATAGCAGGTGATGCCACCTACTGAGAGGAAACATAATGGAGGAAAACAAAGTGAGGCTGGAAATAATCAATTCAGTTTGAGGAATGGCCTGAGGCTCTTGTAAGTCTACAGCTCAAAAAGTTTCCAGATTGTCAAGCTCAGTGAGTGCCACCAACCGTCACCTGGGGTCCTTGTGTGTGGCCCCCAGGAGCTGTTCTAACTCACCATCGCCAGCTGATCCTCATCTCCAAGCCTTGTTCCTCAGAAGCCTGAGTGGCTGTCTCCCATCCATGAACAATGCACCCCAGCTAAACCCCACTTAACCCAGTTACCGTGTTGTGTGAGCCTGGGAAATCCACGTCACCACTCGGGGCCTCGGTTCCTCGCCTGTAAAATGAGAGAAGTTAGAAAAGATGACCTCCCAGGGTCCTTCTTAGTCCACTCAGCTCTGGTTCCATACACGGCACTTCATTGATCTATCACCAGGGGGCACCAGATGTTACCAAGTCCAAGCTGGTACCACTTGCCACACAACAGGCCAATAAATCGAGAGAGATGAGTTGCTGGGGCAAGGAATAGAGACTTAATTCGGAAAGCCAGCTAACCGAGAAGATGGTGGACTACTGTCCCAAAGAACCATCTTTTCCGAGTTAGAATTCAGTCTCTATTACATTAAAAGGGAAGAAGGTAAAGTCCTGGTTCTGGTCAGCCTCCAGAGGGCATGTGTTCATTTATTTCCTGCAGCCATTCACAGGTGGATCTGGTCAGGGTGTTTGCTGTGAGCTAAACAAAGGTATTTTAGCTTAATGCTCATTACCTGGGAGGCAGGGTTCCCAGAGATGGGCCATTATGTATAATTAAAGCTTATAGGCAACATCCCTTTCGTGATTAACTTGTAGCAAAAGCAAGCGAATACAAAGGTTAAAGTGAAAGGAACAGACCCAATATAGAGTGAGATTCGTTCTTCCCTATTACACGGAGAGCTGCCCTCATGCGGGGCTGCAGTGGAAGGGCCCTCATCCAGCCAGAGGACCCCCAGGATGCTGAAGTAACATGAGATTTGGAACACAATCCTTCCACACCCTGATTACTCAATCAAAGCCATAGATCTGAAAAAAATTGCTCAATAAACAGCACTAGCAGCCAACTTTCTATTATCTTTATACTCTTTATCACTTTATTAAGGTGAAAAGCATTGTCCAGCTCTTCACTGCCGGAGTTTGAGTCAGTTAGGCATATGAATCTTCAAGGTAAATTAGATCCAATAATTTTCAATCCAATTATGTAACAGACAAGGAAAAAGGGACTAGGTTTCTTGTCTGTGGTTGACGTAGACCTGTAGCTCAAGGCTCTGCTGATACATCGGAATCACCAGGATGCTTTTAAATTTACTGATGACCAGATCCCAACCCAGAGCAGCAGCAACCCCTTGCGAGGCCACAGCTCTCCCTTTAGCTGAAAGACACAGATTCCAGCTCCCTTGCTCTCCTCCCCCCACCTCACTCCCTCGAACTCACAGTCTTGCTAAATCAAGTTCAGCTCCTCCCTGCGTCAAAGGTGCAAAAGAAAAACTTGAGGCCATCTGGTAGGTCTCCAGCAGGGGGCAGTGGTGTACACATTGGGACTTTCAAAGCTGCTTTGGTAAAGAGCTTTTAACGTGGCGGTTAATGCGGATTTAGTCCTATTATCATCCTTATTAACCAGATAAACCCATAAAGGAAATACCGTTGGAGGCTTTTAGAGGCCAGAACGTTCCGTCTGTTCTTTTTCAAAGAAGCAGGAACAGCGTCCTGATCCCTATAATTCTAGCATTGTTATCACCGCCAATCAATGAATTTCTGGCTGGAATTGCGTGGATTTGCCAGTCTGTCCCTCTTAGTGGGGGTCTAATCCTGGTCATTAACACTTAACAGAAAGGCTGCTATGGTGCAAGTCACAATTTCTTTGAGACTTCTTTTCTCACCTCTAATTTAGCAACAAAGGTATCTGCCCATTCCATCTCACAGGATTTTGTGAGGGTCACACCGAATAACATATAACAAGGTGCTTTGAAATCTATAAAAGGGATGCAAATGCCAGATGAAACTACTTTAGAGGTGAAGGTCACTTCACAATATTTCATTTACAATTAGCCAAAAACATAAATAATCCAAACATCCAAAATTATCAAATTTGAGACCCTCATTTTTGCAGCAAGTACTTGAGGGTGCATATGGTGTATCCACTCAAAAGAAATCTTTATAACCACTAAAAGGGACTGATATATACACACTACTATATATAAAATAGATAACTAATAAGGACCTACTGTACAGTACAGGGAAATCTATATAATACCCTGTAATGACCTATATGGGAATAGAATCTAAAAAGGGTGGATATATGTGTATGTATAATGGACTCACTTTGCTGTACAGTGGAAACTAACACAACATTGTAAATCAACTATACTCCAATTGTTTTTATTTTTTTATTTTTTATTTTTTTATTTTTAATTTTTTTTATATACTCCAATTTTTAAAAAGTATATTAGAAGGAAGCTTAGTGACACTATTAATGATGCACAGTAAGTGAAAAAAAAAATCAGACCACAGTATAATAAGGTACAATATGACTCCCTTTAAATATGCATGTATTTATATCTGTATATTAGCTAGATATACATATACATATAAAAATGGCAGTGGGGAGATGGGAGACGATACCCAAAATGGTAGCAATGGTTATGTCTGGGCAACGAGATCCACTGCATGTGCCTTCTTGTGTCATTTTTCAGACTAAAGAATATGAAGTAGGATAATGGGACAACTAAGTGAGTTTTTCCCCATTTAAATTTATTATTAATTTATAGTAGTATAAGTAAACTGCATAAATTTGAGCTTACGTTCATTTAGTACTTTTAAACATAAACACAAAAAAGAATGATTCAAGTGACTGTACTTCAATAAGTGCAAGGGATTTTATATTTCACACCCTTGAAAATCGTCATGTTGCATTTTGCTTCCCCATTCCTACTTCAGATATCGATCTCCTTTGCAGAAAGTGCTGGGGAAGGAAGAGAAAACGGCCTTCCGTGAATGAAGTGTCATATAGACATGCGTGTATCAGGGGCATTTATTTCATGCGTTCATTTCGCCAGATTGTGAGCTCCTTGGGGCAGGAATTATGCTTATCCATATTATGTCCCCAATCTCTTGTATCTAATAGGTGCTCAATAAATGCTAGTTAGATGTATGGTTTTTCAAATTACCAAGGTAAATTAAATCCATTAATTTTCAATCCAATTACAAGATAACAAGAAAAGGGTTAGGTTTCTTGCCTGTGGTTGATACAGACCTGTAGTTCGGGGCTCTACTGATGCATTAGAATCACCTGGGTGCTTCTAAATATACCAAAGTCAGTTCATGTAGCTCTACTCTATTCTTTCTAACTGCTGGTAAAATTCTTTAGCATGAATCATTAATTTAACTTCTGTCTCTCTCTTTCTCTGTCTCTCTCTTTCTCTGTCTCTCTCTGTGTATCGTCTATCTATTTATTTGCTGCTACTATAAATCCTATAATACTTGTACATGCCTCTTTGCTTAAGTGATAATATTAAACATTTATTTTCTAAAGTAAAGGTTAATGTAAAGAAACAAATTCGAAATAGGTTAGGGTCAATTCACTTATGACAAAACAGCTAAGAATATACAATGGGGAAAGGACAGTCTCTTCAATTAATGATGTTGGGAAAACTGGACAGCCACATGCAAAAGAGTAAAACTGGACCACTATATTGTACCATACACAAAAATTAACTCAAGGTGAACTAAAGACTTGAATGTTAGGCCCGAAACCATAAAAATCCTAGAAGAAAACACAGGAGACAATGATTTTTTTGGATTTGACACCAAAAGCAAAGGCTACAAAAGCAAAAATAAACAAGTGGGACCACATCAAAGTGAAAAGCTAACTCAAAAACACATATGCACCCCCCATATTCATTGTAGCATTATTTACAATAGCTAAGATATGGAAGCAACCTAAGTGTCCAACAATAGATGACTGGATAAAGAAGATGTGGTATATACATATACAATGAAATATTACTCAACTTTATAAAAAAGAATGAATTTTGCCATTTGCGCCAACATGGATGGACTTGGAGGGAGTTATGCTAAGTCAGAAAGAGAAAGACAAATAGTGTATGACCTCACTTATATGTGGAATCTAAAAAGCAAACAAACAAACAAACTCATGGATCCCAGAAAACAGATTGGTGGTTACCAGAGGAAGAGTGGCGAATTGAACGAAATGGGTGAAGGGGTTAAAAAGTACAAACTCCCATCTATAAAACAAATAAGTCATGGGGATGTCATGTACAGCATGGGGACTATAGTTAATAATAGTGTATTATACATTTGACAGCTGCTAAGAGAAGAAATCTTAAAAGTTTTCATCTCACACACACATACAAATTGTAACTATGTGCAGTGGATGTTAATTGGACTTATTGTGGTGAGCATTTTACAGTATATACAAATTTGGAATCACTACGTTTTATATCTGAAACTAATATAATGCAGCATGTCAATTATATCTAATATTTAAGAGGTCCAAGAGTACTGTATCTTGGAACCAAAGGAATTGAGTTGCTATCAACACAAATGGAAAAAATGTTTTTCTTGTTGTTACCGGCATTTATTAAATGTTTATGAGCCAAGCTCTTGCAAAAGAAAGAGACAGAGAGAAAGAGAGGAGAAGGAGGGAGGAAGGGAAGGAGGGACAGAGAGAGAGAGAGAAAGGAAGGAAGGAAGGAAGGAAGAAGGAAAGAAAGGGAGGAGGAAGAGGGAGAGAGAAAGAGGTTAGATATTATTACCTCTAGAATTAGTCCATAATAGGTATATAATAGTTAATGTTGGGCTCACTCTTTTATTTTTGCAACTGGATGTGAAATTTAATCTTGGGGTAGTAGGAGTCCAGTGAGTGAAACTTTTCAATTCTCTTTGCCTAAAGGTAACCTACCTGGGTTCAACATTTTTTGATCTGGCTTTGAGGGTCTTCCAATTCTGCATGTCTCCTCTGCTCTTTGGCTTTTAGGAAGTTCTCCCTGGGGCTACAGGTGGGTCGTCCTTCTTTTTTTTTATAGTAAACACAGAAACAGAATTCCAAAAGTCAGATTCTGTGCTTCTTCATTTACTAATCTATCCCACCTTGCTATGGAGTTTAAATGACCGAACTGCATGGCTCCAGACTTTTCTATCACCAATGCCCTCCCTCCTGGTGTATTTTTTCTAACTGTGGACACCTCAGAATTTAAAGGATTTCCTTTTGGCTACCAAATCGCACTTACTAATCATGCATTTAATTCTATAAGTATTTATCACAGATAGGGAAATATATCCATCATTCTGATCAGCATGAGTGTACAAAGGTGATTGCACTGAGTTACTAGGAGTCCAGTTCAAAGTGAAGAAATGTAATATTTGAGTTCATCTCAGATCCTTTTTGAAGGTTGATGTATCATTTCATTAAGCTTTTCCAAAGACTGGAAAAAAGCTCTGGGACTCTCTACTACTCATATAAAGCTAATAAAAGTGGGGATTTTACATAGCCTAGCAATTAAAAAAAAATACACTGATGCACCGATCCCAACCCAGAGATTGTGATTCTCCTGGTCTGAGGTGATTCTCCTGGCATCAGTATATTTTCTTTTTTGCTTTTTTTCTAAAATTTTACTTTATTTTTTTTATACAGCAGGTTCTTATTAGTTATCCATTTTATACATATTAGTGTATCTATGTCAATCCCAACCTCCCAGTATATTTTCAAAGCCGCCTGGGGTTGAGTACCACAGATGGGTAAGACTTCCTGATTACACTTCTCCCGTTGCCACCAGAAGATGTCCGGCTCGCACACTGAGCTCTCATGTGCTTCCTCTCTGGAGGAAGGGCCGGCCTCTTCCAGGACTACAAGAAAAGCCCAGAGACATCGAGCACCAGTGAGAGGCAGCCGGCAGGGTGGGGGCGGGACCTTCCGCTTGCCTGGTCTCTTCACTGTCTGTCTGGGCATCACTCACTGCCGCTCCTTCGGAAACACCCAGGGATTCTCCACGTGTCCCTCCTCTTCAGAGCTGCCACATCCCAAGTTCAGTTACCAGATAGTAGCAGCGAGGATGCTGAGTCAGTATCGATGGAATGATTCTCCACTTTATTGCTGTCCCAAAAAATAAACCCGCATTTTTTTTTTATTTCAGTTGAAATTTCATTGAAGAAACAGGAAATAAAAATAACAAACATGGCAAGTTAAAAATCATGTATCACCTATAGGTGGAATTTTTAAAAATGATACAAAGGAACTTATTTACAAAACAGAAATAGACTCAAAAGACATAGAAGACAAATTTATGGTTACCAAAGGTGACGGGCAGGGAGATAAATTAGGATTATGGGATTAACATAGACACACTACTATATATAAAACAGGTAAACAACAAGGACCTACTGTATAGCACAGAGAACTCTACTCAATATCTTGAAATAACCTATAATGGAAAAGAATCTGAAAAAGAATATATATATATATATATGACTGAATCACTTTGCTGTACACCTGAAACTAACACAACATTATAAATTAACTATACTTCAATTTTAAAAACTGGGAAATGGAAAAAAAATCAGGAAACTTCCATTTTAAACCCCTGTCAAGGTTCTGTTTTGACATTTTCATAGATCCTAATCTTTCCCTTAGCCCGTCTGTGACTCCATCTGAAACAATCCTGGCGAATTTCCTCTAGCTCTTGTTCCGGGGAGCTAACCTTAACTGTACTTTATTTATTTATTTATTTTCCAATTGTGTACCATGGTTCATTATATCAATTTTTAAAAACTTTTTATTAGACTATAGTCGATTTACAATGTTGTGTTCGTTTCAGGTGTTGACTGCACTTTAAACAGGTCAAAGTCTCCACACGTTATGTACCTGCCAGGACGGATGGAAACTCCAGGTCCTTTAGAACTGGGTTCCTAATGTGTAGCCTCCATCTAAGAAAGGATGGTGAAGAAGGTTCTTCAAAATCGGTTCCCTGTGTGGCTTTAGGATGACCTGTCTTGACCTCGGGGAGGTCACTCTCACCTTTCTCCAAAGTCCCCACGGCACTGATCCCTGAAAGTGCCAGCCTTTGGCTGGCGCTTGAAACCCTCTCCCAAGTTCTCCATTTGGTTTCTAGGATTGGCCAGGCACACATGTGGCTCAGCATCCGTACCCATCCCTTCCCACTACAGCATCAGCTCCACGAGGTTAAGGATTTGGTTGTGTGCTTCCTTGACTCCTCCAGCACACAGAACAGTGCCTGGGCCTTCACACACAGAGCAGGTGCTCACAAGTGATCCAGCAATCCCACTCCCGGGCACATATCTGGAAAAGACAAAAACTCTAATTCAAAAAGACACATGCACCCCAGTGTTCATAGCAGCACTATTTACAACAGCCAAGACATGGAAACAACCTAAATGTCCATCGACAGAGGAATGGATAAAGAAGATGTGAGATATATATATATGGCTGAGTAATATTCCATTATATATATATATAAAAAAATATATATAATGGAATATTACTCAGTCATAAAAAAGAATGAAATATTGCCATTTGCAGCAACATGGATGGATCTAGAGATTATCATACTAAGTGAAGTAAGTCAGGTAGAGAAAGACAAATGTTATATGATATCACTTATATGTGGAATCTAAAAAATAATACAAATGTATCTTTACAAAACAGAAACAGACTCACAGACTTAGAAAACAAACTATGGTTGCCAAAGGGGAAAGGGAGGAGGGAGGGATAAATTAGGAGTTTGGGATTAGCAGATACACACTACTATAGATAAAACAGATAAACGACAAGGACCTACTATATAGCACAGGGAATTATATTCAATATCTTGTAATAACTATAATGGAAAATAATCTGAAATATATATATATATATATATATATGTGAAACAAAGTCACTTTGCTGTACTCCTGAAACTAACACAATATTTTAAATCCACTATACTTCAATTTCAAAAAAATCAATACATATTTGTTGAATAAATGAATTACTTGTCTGAGGCAAGCAGTGGAGTCTGGTCCCATGAGTCACTTTGTAGCCTTGATGGTGGGTGTCATCCCTTCACTTGGGCAGCCTAAGACCCATCAACCCATGGATAGACAAACTTGGAGTTATTCATGCAATAAAATCTAGCAACAAATGTACAGAATGTACTACTAGGACACACAGACGAATCTTACCAATTTCAGTTGAGTGAAGGAAGCCAGCCATAAGCGAGTGCACGCTATCTGCTCCCATTTATGTGACGTTCAAAAGCAAGCAGAACTAATCAATTATGATACTCTTAGTAGTTAGTGTTTCTATAACAAAAGACCAGAGATTGGGTGGCTTAAACAATAGAAACTTATTTCTCACAGTTCTGGAGGCTAAGTCCAGGATCAAGGTGCCAGCAGATACAGTGTCTGGTGAAGGCCCCCTTCCCTGTTTGCAGAATGCCGCATTCTTGCTATGTCTTCACATGGTGGGAATGATCTCTTCCATGTCATTTATAAGGGCATTAATCCCATGAGGGCAGAGCCCTCATGACCTGATCATCTCCAGAGGCCCCATCTCCTAACACCATCCCAATGGGATGGGCCTGGGACTTCAACATATGATTGGGGCTGGGGGGGCCGGGGGACACAAACATTTAGTCCCCAGCAATGACGGAAGTCGTAATAGTGGTGACCCAAGGAAGGGGGTGGGTTTTGACTGGAAGAGATACAGGGAACTTAATGGGGTGCAGGAAGTGTTCTATATCTTGCTCTGAGTAGTGGGAGCACGGGGTAAACATACAAAAATCAAAGGTATTCATTTATGTTGTGCACTTTGTATATCTGTTCTACCTCAATTTTTTTCTTAAATTATTTATTTATTTACCTTTGGCTGCATTGGGTCTTCATTGGGTTGCACGGGCTTCTCATTGCAGTGGCTTCTCTTGTTGCGGAGCACGGGTTCTAGGCTTGAGGGCTTTAGTAGTTGTGGCTCACGGGCTCTAGAACGCAGGCTCAGTAGTTGTGGTGCACGGGCTTAGTTGCTCCCCGGCATGTG
Organism: Physeter macrocephalus; assembly: GCF_002837175.3. Classification (NCBI taxonomy): domain Eukaryota; kingdom Metazoa; phylum Chordata; class Mammalia; order Artiodactyla; family Physeteridae; genus Physeter; species Physeter macrocephalus. The sequence goes on from NC_041221.1 coordinate 2,359,579, forward strand.
GGATCTTCCCGGACCAGGGCTCGAACCCGTGTCCCCGGCATTGGCAGGTGGATTCTTAACCATTGCGCCACCAGGGAAGCCCTACCTCAATTTTAAAATTCACTTTTAAAAACATCCCTCTCCCTCTCAGAAACGCCCTTTAAGTTTGTGTCTCTTATCTAGTTCTCAGTTAATTAATAAAGCAGAACTGTTTGTCATTCTGAAGCCTAACAAAGGACCTGGCCTTTTCCAGACTGACACACCAGCTTTCTTTCTACCTCCCTAAGGGAATTTTATTTTTATAATGTCAAGATTTCTTACACATAATGTCCACTAAGGTACAGTAGGGACATGTCCTTGAAGAAAGCCATTACCATTTATTTACTTATGAAAACAAGATCCAGGGGAGAGGCTCCCCCTCTTCAGCCCCACCACACAGTAGTGGCAGCCATGTGTCCACTCCCAGGATTAGAGATATTGCTGGAGGGTGTAGGTCTTCAGAAGGCAGCTCTCCATAAATAAAAACCAAACCAACTTCTTCAGGTTATTAAGAAAAATGAGCAGAAGAAAATAAGTCAATTGCAATTCTTAAAACAAATATCAATTAAAAAATAATAATTTCAAGAACCATCAACTGACTGAAGATTTTGAAAAAAAAATGATGGGGAAAGGAAGTATCAGTAAAACTATGGTAGGATTCCCAAATGTGTTCCTTATAAAAATTGAGTCAGTGATGTGATTTTAACTGAGAGAAACTGCAAGTGCCCTGGATAAGATTTAGTAAGAAAAAGAAGGGGAAAAAAATGAAAAATAGTTTGTGGAATTCTATGCATTATTTGTGTTTTAGATTTCTTTATATATTTAGAGTCATCTGAGTAACATAAAAATCAAGCAGAAAAAAAGATTTTAGTAAATTTTTCCTATCCTAGCTAAGACAGATTGTGCAATGGGTTTTCATTCTTTTCTGATGTTAAAATCGGGGTGCATCAGACTCAGCCATCCAACTATGAATTATTGAGTACTATGGTAAGTGACATAGGACACATCCACTAATTGCTATTTTGATCAAAGCTTCCAAGTTTGTTTTAAAAATCATGTACATAAATTAAATGCACTTGCAAGGCAGTTTTTCCATTTCTTTTAAGTTCTATGTAAAAACTTTCTTATTCTAATCATTTATATCACTGTTCAGTCTAGATTTACTTTTGCATATTTAATGGGGTGATGAATAACTTTACAAGTGAATACAAATCCCTAATATTTTCCAGATGTTTCCCAACAAAGACCATTTTTCACTTGAGGGTTCCAAAGCAAACTTGGTACCATGTTATTATCTCATTGATAAATTGAGGTGTCCATGAGGTTGCCTGAGGTCCTGGGTAGGGGGTGGGAGGAAGTAGAAAGTGACCATTAATTGAGTCACATGATAAAGTAGGTATTGTTAACCCACATCTGAGGAGAGGAAACAGACTCAGAAGGGTTTGGTGCCTAGCCCAGGATCACACAGCTGGTAGACAAAATGTCAGAGTTCAGCACACAGGCATCCCATGCCAAAGCCCATCACTTTCCATCCATTCAGCTTCCCTGATGCCCAATGGAGAGTGGAAAGTGAGAAAGCGTGGACTGCCCTCTAAAATAATCCCAGTTTCTTAGGCAATAGTTTCCATTTTTTCTCAGAAGCTCCCCAAAATACTTTTTTTAAAACTATGTACCCTCTCTCATTAACATCTAAATGTTTTCCATTATTAATTTAAATCATTTCAAAGGATGTCATTTCTGGCTATGGTAGATTGTTGCAGTAATGGTCCCTAATGAGTCACACCTCCCTGGACCCATGCCTTTAGGCAGTTCTTTCCCAACCTGCCTCTGGGTTTGGTGACATGACTTGCTTTAGCCAATGGGACATAAGCAAACTTGAGTTAGGGAGAGGCCTAAAAATGGCATGTGCATTGGGGCTTGGTCCCCATGCTCTTTGGAACCCTGAGGCCACCATGTGTTACAGATTGAATGTTTGTGTTCCCCCCAGAATTTGTATGTTGAAGTCCTAACACCCAATGTGATGGTATTAGGAGGTGGGGCCTTTGAGAGGAGATAGGGTTTAGATTAGTTCATGAGGGTGGGACACTTTATGAGGGGATTAGTGCCCTTAATAGAAGAGAGATAGATCTCTCTCCACACATGCTTGGAGGAAAGGCCATGTAAGGACACAGAGAGAAGGTAGCTGTCTACAAGCCAGGGCACGGGCTGTCAACAGGAATTCAATCTGCTGGGAGCTTGATGTTGTATTTCCAGACTCCATAACTGTGAGACATGACTGTCTGTTGTTTAAGCCACCCAGTCTATGATGTTTGTTACAGCAGCCCTAGCTGAGTAAGACACTATGTAAAGAAGCCTATGCTAACCACTGGTGGAAGAGAGGCCACATAGAACAGAAACAAGCTGTCTCATCTGAGGATCCCTAGACCCAGCAAGCTTCCAACTGACAGACATGAATGAGGCCATAGGATGTGAGACCATCCAGCCCCAGCTGAGCTGAGCCACCAGCTGACCTCAGAGTTCGACCAACCCAGTCAAGATCAGAACTGCCCGCTGACCCACAGAATCATGAACATCAGAAATATTTGTTGTATGAAGCCACTAAACTTTAGGGTGGTTTGTTACATAGCAACTGATTCACTCATGTACTGTAAAATTTGATGTTTTAAATCAAAACTATTATGTCACTTTTAATGTATGTAACAATCTAAATACTGTGACAATTTATGCCCATCATTCATTTAAAATATATATTTAAAAACTCAAAAATTTCACATCATTTCTTTTTCCTTTGAATTCAGTTTTTGAATCCCCTATTACCCTAACATACTACTTTACGATAAAAATATCTACATAAGTTTATTTGTTAAAAGTTTTGGCATTTCCCATGACCATAAACCTCCAACTATTAAAAAATCACTTTTGGATTGAGTTATGATAATTATTATTGGTACATAATTAATATGAAAATATAAATTAAAAATTATTAAATGTAAAAGGTAAAATTTCACTGAAGATGATATCTTCATGGCACAGAAATGTTTGGGTTTCTTCCCCAATTACTTCATGTATCCATGAATGGCTCTTACTTTTAGCTAGGTACAGATAAGAGTTTGGCATCGATTGTGTTTCTACCTTTCATTTTTATAGGTACAAGCACAGAGAAACCTTGTTGGGGAGTGAAAGGAGTCATATTACGGTGGTGCCACTCGATTCCTTGACCTCTTGAATTATATACCAAAAATAAGAGATATCCTCAACCATTATTTTTATTGATTTCTCACCTGACAACTTAAGTCCTCTTTCAAAGTGACTGAAAGCAAATTTGAAACCACCTGATTTATAAAAGATTTAGCATCCTGGTCAGTAGTCATTTACTTTCTCAACATGCTATTTTTCTGTGTCTATTTGTTGGATGTCCCAGAGGTTTTCTCCCCCTGCGTGTGACGTGGGAAAGATGAGAAGTCTCTTTCTTCTATAAAGTGTTAGAAATAAGACTGTGAAAGAGGAGGGAGAGAAGTTACACGTCCATCACAGGCACATTCCTAGGTGGATGAATTTTAGGAGAGAATATTTGGGTGTGGATTCTCCTTAAACTATTGGCTCCCTTGAACCCCCTGGAAAGTCACATTTTGGTTCAAGGAAATCACTGCTCTGTTGCGTCTATTCATCTTTCTCTCTCTCGTGGTGAGAAACTCCCCGAGACTTTAATGGCTTATCGGAAATCTACCAGTCATTGTCCCTTTCCCTGTTCTACAAAAGGCTTTCTTTTCCCATAATGGCTTTTAATAAGACATCATGATTTGTTGCAAGTGAACAAAAATTTCATCCCATCACCCATGCCTACCTTGATTTTCCATTCATTCCCCACACTAAGTAATCCTATTCTTGGAGTTGTAACCACTTTCCCATCTGCTAGATTTTATTAATGAGTTGTTAGATAGTGGTCCACTTTGAGCCAGAGCTTGATCCTGTGGCATCTCTGTTTCAACAATTAAGTCTTATTTAAATCTAAAAAAAAAGGTCTATAAATACTTATTTCTTTCAAAATGTCATTTCCTTTATTAGTATATGCTGGGAAGAACAGATTGCCCAAGCATGTCTGTGATATAAAACTGATTTTACCTCTACTATAAAAGCTCAACTTTCATTTAAATCTGGAGGCAAAACAAGAAGCAGCATGAATGGGGTGAAGGATATTTAAAATCCCTGGAGTTTTGAAAGGGAGAATGCTTTGATGTTCAACTCGAATCACCATAGATACCCTATAGACCAACGGCCGAACATTCCAGTAAAACTGAATGTGGACTGGAGGATGGAACAGAGGGGAGGCCCAGCTCACCAAGCATATCCAGCCCGAGAATCTAAATACAAGCTCAGGTGAAAAAGCTAGTTTCCCTCAGCAAAGCCACAGGCATTTCTGTGACAAAGTAAAGACACTAGACAGGAAGTAGGATCTTGACCGCTCACCAGAAGCCAAACAGGAGTATGGCAGCCTACAATTTAGAAATGTACATCAAAATCTTTAAAACGCATGTAAATGCACCCAAAGCTATTTCTATGACTGTACTCTAAGGACATAATTGGACCCCTGCACAAAGAGTATGCAACATGGATGTTCACGGTATTTTTTTATAACGATAAAAACTAGAATTCTTACTGTCCATCAGCAGGGAATTGAATATATAAATTATGGTACATCACAGTCCATCCATTAACATGGATTACTATGGAGTTATGACTTAGAGTGATATAGGCCTATGTACAATGTCATATACGTATAACTGAATCACTTTGCTGTACACCTGAAACTAACACAACATTGTAGATCAACTATGCTCCAATAAAATTTAAAATGAGAAAAGCTTCAAGCTCTACCGACAGCAAATGATAAACACCATTATCATCTCATTTATATGGGGAATCTAAAAAACAAACAAAGAAACACAAATAAACCAAGCTCATGGATATAGAGAACAGACCGGTGGTTGCCTGAGGTGGGGGGGGGGGGGCAAAAAAGGTGAAGGACATCAAAAGGTACAAACTTCCTGTTACAAAATAAGTCATGGGGATGTAATATACAGCATGGGGGCTATAGCTCATAACACTGTATTGCATATTTGAAAGTAGCTTAGGAGAGTGGATCTTGAAGGTTCTCATCACAGAAAAATATTTTTTATAACTATGGATGATGACGGATGTTAACTAGACTTATTGTGGTGATCGTTTTGCAATATACATTATGTTTAGTATCTGAAACTATCAATGTTATATATCACTTATACCTCAATTAAAAAAATAAAAAACCTTCAAGCTCCACCAAATCAGCTTTCCCTTGATGGTCACGATATTTATTTATCAAAAAAAAAAAAAGGCATCCTTAGGTATCTTCTCCCACATATTCTACAGTTCATATCCATCCTCCCACCCAAAAAGGCACAGGACTGTCCAGACACTTTTCAATATTTTTTATTGTTTGACAGGCATTTACAACGTTCCATTCATAGACCTAAAAACATAAAAATAGACCTTCTTTCAGCTTATAAAAGAAATATATAAGAACTTTTGACATAGACACATCATGACCTTATGTACAAGAGACAATGGCACCCTCTCCAAGCACCAGACTTTCCAGCATTTTCAGACAAACCCGTTGCACTGGGACTGGTAAATGGGACTATTAGAAGCCTCTGCTTCAGTTTTCCACCCAGACACAATCGAACTGGAGATGAAATGGAACAATGCAGTGATACGAAGGGTACAGAAATCATTCTAAAGCTCTTTAAGAAAATCAGAAGATATAGCAAAAATTTAATAGAATAAAACTCTCAAAAGATCAAGCTCAAAGCCCTGGAAACCCGAAAGGGGAGGGATACAGGGTGGGAAAGCAGGTAAAGCAAGCAGGGGCACAAGAGCATGATGTTCTGAACTCTCTATTGTCTGGAAATATAAAGTCATAACTGATTTTTATAAAATATAATTCCTAAAGCTACTATAAAATTCAGGTCTTTAAAGTACCTACTGATGTGTCAAACATCAAATAGATATTTTCCCCAAAAAGAAAGTTTTCATATTATTTAAACCTTTCTTAGGAAGTGGACATTGTGAAATGGGAAAAAAAAAAGCTATCAACCTTTTTTTTAAAAAAAGAAAAAATTGAAAGTGCTTTAACTTGTTTTTGTTCTTCCTATTTGGAAATCTGTTTAGAACATTAGCTTTTTTAGCATGTTTACCCTGTTTTGTTGGCATGAAGAAGGTGTTAAACCCAAGACATGTTTTTGAAGAGGTGGTTTTGTTAAACGGTTTGGTTATGGACTGTCAGGGAAGAAGTAGGTAATCTATGGATGAAGATGCAACTATGATGGGAAAACCAATGATCACCATGGCAACCCCATGAGGAGGAGTCTCCCCTCCCCCGCCATGTGCAACAGACACACACATTGCCCATCCCGGTGTCATGTTTAATCCAACCAAGCTCCCATCTCAAATAGAGATTCAAACATTTAAATTAAAAAACAAAACGAAACAAAAAAACCAAAGCTGCTTCTTGGGAAAAAAGTTTCTCCTAAGCATCTTGTTGGCCTTTCATATATAAATATAAAATCACCACACCTCACTCTCTCTGTAAAAGGTAAAATCCTCATTTTTTAAACTCAGAGTTACACTAACACTGTGTAAAAGTCTCATCTGTTTGTGCCCCCTGCATCTCAGGTAAAATACAAAAAATAGTGTTTTTTTTTCTTTCAAGTGATAAATTTGGATCTCTTTCCAAGGAGTTTGGCATCTTTATAATTCTATGCAAAACTAGAACTTCCGAACACCGACATCGAGTAAGACCAGCCATAGACCTAAACAGAAGAGGAAAAGAAAAAAAGAAAAAAAAAAAAAAAGGCTCAAGGAAACATAAATCTCCACCTTCTCCTCACACATTCTTAAAATACACAGATATTCTCAGACATTTACGAGGGAAAGGAGTAAGAACACTGCAAGCTGTACAGTTGCTTTGTTTCCCCAACTAGGAGATGGCTCCTGGATTGATTTCAGATAGAATCTTTAATTATTTTTTCGTGTGCTACCCTTTAAACTAATCTGTAGTACATACTTCAACTCCTGGGGTAATTTGCTTTCCAGTGCTATAGAATTTTTTTTTTTTTTTAATTCTTTAGGCCCTGATTAATTGAGAATAAATAAAAGCCCTTGGTGATATAGAGAGATAGGACTCAAGCTGATTTGGGCTTCTTGAACAATTCTTTCCGATGTTGTTAGAAACGATAAAGTTGGGTGGCTACATGGCTTCAGAACAAAGTCAGCTGCCAAAACCGTCTGTGCAAGAGTGCGACTTAAAGGGAACATTCTCCCCCTCGCGAGTCCGGGAGGGGGGTGGAGTAGGGGGCGGGGCGGGAGACGTATCTACAAGGACTGTCTCTACCGGGGAACGTGACAGTCAGATCTCAGTGTTCAGCTTCCTGGAGGGGGCAAAGTCTTCTCGCCTAACCCAAATAACCTCCTCGCTCGTGCTCTCCGGGCCTCCGTTGATGCCCGACAGGGCGGCTTGCTTCTTGAGCTGCGTCATGCGGGATGCGTGACTATCCAGGGGCTTCTGGCCTCTCTCCCGCTGACTGATGGAGGCGGCCTGAAGCCGCTCCTGCAGGTCTCTGTCCGCCGCGGCGCCCTTCACGGACTCACAGAACTCATCATCGTCACTGAGGATGTCTGTCTCCTTGATGTCATCCTGCTCCTCATACTGAGCAAGATCAAACTGTTCCTCTACCCAGCGGTCAGTGTCCCCGCCACCGGGGGGCTGCTGGGACTCTTTCTCCGGGCTGCTGGCGGAGATGGCATCAGAATCAATGGTAAACCTGTTTCGGGCCAGTCGCCGCCTCCTCCTCCCAAGAGACTTGCTTGGGGCGGACACTGTGCACACACACAAAAATATAAAAATAAAACGCCCACATGCTTTACGTGCGATGAAAATCCAGAAAGCAAATACAAGAAAAGGAAAGGAAAGACTACACGATATGCATTCAGGACCTGGATGTCGTTTGGGGCTTAAAGTCCGCATTTCACCAGTCTGTCTTGGGGTCTTTACCTTGCACAGGTGTCTGGACTTGGAGGATGTTACAGCCATCGACGGAAGGGCAAGGAGTGGGGGCAGCTGGGGGCGGCATATGGGTGGGTTGTAGGTTATGGGGGAAAGGAGATTCAACTCCCTCTGGAATAATTTCTCTACCCTGTGCACCTGGGAGACAGGGAGTGCACATTCTTGCTGCTGTCGAGGGCACCACTGATGTTGGGATTAATTAGCGCCCTCAGTTCTGACCACGGCCCATGTCACAGTGCTCTGGGAATCTCCCGGGGCTGTCCTAGAGTCATTTAGCTGGAATAAATCTTTAGTAAGGATGGGGGAGGCCTCTAGAGTTTCACTGTCTTTGTAGAAATCACCATGATATATCAGGGAGGGAAAAACACTGGTCCAAGTTATATTGCTTTCGGGAAAACTGAATGTAACATTTCTCGAGGATCTGCAGGTACCTTAAGGGCACAGCATTGTTTTTGGAGAAGCTACAGAAAGAGTGAGTCTCAGAGATATTAAGTCCTCTTCTGACAAAGCCCCATGTGAACCTGAGGCTAAAGCGAATGTGAGCCTTAGTCCCTCCTGTCTCTGTTCTGTGTATCCCCAATTTCTCTTCTACAAAGCCATTAAACTACCAGTGCCAGAGTGGAGGGAGAAATAAATAATCCAACACCCAAGCAGCTGATTAACAAAGTGCTAGATAAAGTGACTAAGAGTTAAGAAAAACAAATCTTTGAATTCATTCTTTCACCCTACTGCCCTCTAGGAAGCCAGTATTATTGAAAACAAACAAAAGACACCACCCAATCAAGCAAACAATCTCACACACACACACACACACACACACACACACACACACACACACACACACGACACATGGAAATGCTGCCACTTCTCCCTCGATACTGAAATGTACCATGGGCTTTCCAGTGGGAGGCAGGACTAGACACCACTTAGGAGCTACTTTCCTGAAATCTAAGCCTGAAAAACCATTAAACTGCTTCAGTGCTGCTAGAAGTAAGGTGACTATTCGTAATTACCACCAAATGCAGCCTTGACTTCAAATACAGCAGGTACAAGGTCAGTGAGCTGGACAGTGGTCTAAACTGGCACCCGCTCTGACCATCCTCTGTCTCAGTTCCTTGTGCTTCCATCATCATTCCTGAGTATTCTAGCATCTTAAAGCATGGAGTAAATAGACACCACTCTCACTCAAGGAGGGGAATGAAAATCATTTCCAGGAAAAATGGAAAAAAGAAAGAATTAAAAAAAACAAACAAACTACTACTACTACTATTACTCCACTGGAAAGAAGCAGGAATTACTGTTCAATTTTATCTCAGTATCACCAGAGTGGAGCCTGGCTCTCTCCAATCACTCTATTAGAATTACCTCAATTCCCAATTGGGATATTGGAAATATTTGTCAATGATGTGCAGGTTTAAGTATTTAGGAGTAAAGTATGCTAATGTCTATTCTAGAAATGTGTCAAAAGTAAGATGGTTGATGGATGACAGATGAATAAATATGTGACAATGAAAATATAAAAAATATTACTGACAGTAGGTATGAATGTATACAATTCTTCCATTTGTTCTATAGGCCCGAAAATTTTCATAAGAAAATGTTGGAAAAACAAAAAAATGTGTCGTTAGGTTATTGGCAGACATAAAGTGCTTTTAGACTAAGGGAGACTGGCTATTTGCCTTTACTGAGCAAAAAGAGAAATAAACTAGCTGGGTATTCATGACAATGCATAATGAAGCGTAAGAATAACCCAGCCAGCCTTACGGGGTTCCAGGGGACAATCTTTGATTTGAGTATTTCCACTGTTCACTATTAAGACTGATTAGCTAGTGCTGTGCTGACCCACTCCAACACCATTTTAAAATCATCTAATTTGAAGATCCTGACGATAGTGAGGCGATTCAAAAGCAGAGTGATAAAGACTTTCTTCAGCCAAAAATGAGCCATCAGGCAAAAAATCTTCCTATCAGCCAAAGCCAACAGGCTCTGACATCAAGGCTCTCTCTCTTGATATTCAAGATGATGGGGTAGGTTGTAGCAACTTTGTTTTCTTCCCCGGGGGATCTCAGCAGGAAAACTTATGAGTGTCCTACAGACTAAAAATGCTTAGTTTCAAAGTGAATGCAGCTCTGACTTTAGGTTCATTGATTAACAACCGAAACCTGACCAATGACAGGTGGGGTTTCCTGAGGTTGGCACACATATTCCCAATCCTAATTAAATATATGTGGCAAGTAAAAGGAACAAATGAGACAATTCCAAGGTGAAATTCTCTGCTGTGAGCTCTAAAGGGATGAGAAAGCTTTTTACATGAGGACTCCATGAGAAATTGTGGGTAGGGAAGTATGCAAGACACTGGTGAGCCCAGAAGAGTACTGGGGGTTCACCATACCAGGTTTTCAGTAAACACTTATCAACTGATTGGAGAATAGATATAAGATAACTAGCCCCTTAACATTAAAGTACTTAAAGAGTATAATACACTCTGTCAGGGTTATGTCTATGAAAACCTTCAACCATTCACAGTACCATACCTGCCTCTTCAACACAACTGAGAACAGGCCGAAAATTCTTTAGAACAGAGATCAGAAGCCTTTCTGGCAAATGCAAAGGAAGCCTCTTTTATTGGAATCTTCCCTGCAAAATTCTGGACTGCCTCTTAAGAAAGGAGTGATAAAAAATGTTAATGTCTTGATGTCATTAATACCTAAGTGTTATGAAAATATCTTTCTTCCTAGATAGACTTTAATGCCATTTACAGGTAGTAGTATTGATCTTTACTGCTTCAAGGTGGTAGAATAAGTCCTAAAAGAATATTTACCCTGGGACCACTTGAACTCCAGATTCCTCTTTTCTAATAGCAGCTCAAGGCTTCCCCAAATGAACGTGGAAGCTAAAAATAAAGTTGCAGGCCCAAGGTGAGGGTAAAAATCTGATGGGTCATCTGGTCTACCACACACTGACTCCTTACTGAGAACAGGCATGGCTGTGTTTCTCGAGGACAAAGCCACCATGTTCTCAGAATGGTGGGCTGTAACTTTGCTGAGACATCACACACTGCTTTTTGCTGGACAAAGCTGGCTGTCATGCAAAGCAGCAACTCTCATTCGGCAAGCGGGCTAAGACAGCCCCTCCAGAAAGAGAACGCGCTCACTTCCCAGCTTGGCAAATGAGAGGGAAGCTCACCAGCCAGAAGGAGGAGGGCAGCGAAGGGAAAGCTTGAGGGAGGGCAAGAGGCTTAAACCAAGGGAGGGAGGCAAGGGCCGGGAACCTCACACCAGGGAAGAATGTACTCCAGCGTTAGCCCCCGCAAGGCCACGTCTAAGTCTTGCTCAATGAGGACGTCAGTTCTACAGTGGAGTGGGGATGACAGGGATCTTGAACGTCTGAATCCCCACAGTACCTGCCCTGCTCATGGCTGGCCTGGCCCCTTTCAGCGCACACAATCGCTTTCCTCCAAAAGGGACATATTGCTGGGATGAGGGAAGGCTTTCGGTCTTCAGGAGCTGTCTTCTATGCTTATCACGCAGGATGGAATGCACAGCCTTCAAGAAATCCTTTCTGCTCTCTGGGGAGCTATGAAAAGAAGATTTACACCTGTTAGGGAAACAGCACTTAACACATGATGGAACTTCTGATGTTATCAGGTGCAGCCAAACAAATATCCCTGAGGACCAAAGGTTAAAGACTGAGGCCGTGACTCCATTTTCACTGCCGAGCAGCAGTGTTTTCATCGCTGGAGATAAAGAACACGTATTCCTTTCCCTTTATGCTTTGTGATTCATCTCCTGCAGCCAATTTGGGACCGAGCAGCCCATAAATGAATAGATTGATGGAGAGATGGATTTTGCACCACAAAGTTGCCAGATTCTGCTCTTGGTACTTAAGGCAGAGCCTTTCATTCTAAAATGTTTCACAGACAAAGGAACCACAAGATTCTCGCTGCTCTGCAGCGCACTTGGAGACTGATGTCCCAACATCCTTAGTTTCCTCTGAGTTGGATATCAATGCCTGTTAAATATCAACACCTTCCATGACACACTTCAACATGTAAATGTTAAAGTTACATTGTTAAGAACTGGAAAATCTTCCCAACTTCCAATCTGCACGATAAAAAAAGTGCTTCTTACTTAAGTTAGTTATTTTTCTTGTAAAGTTCTTAATAGTTTTACCCAGGCAAGTTTTAGCTGGGTAATGAATGAATGAATGAATATGGCATCTCTATGGGCGGGCTCATTGGACCCTGTGGATTTATCAACAAAGTCGCAAGCAGACTAGCCTAAACAGACTGTAAAGATGGTGCTAAACCACATGTAGATTACCTGAAAAAAATTTCACTTCTAGATCCAACAGCTTCCTGGGATCTGGGGATTTATTGATCCCTGTCACCCAACACCCAACAAAGAGGCAATGAAGAAACACAAAACATGGGCTTTGAAGTCAAACCCCCTGAGTTTGAACTCAGTATTCATTTGCTATAAGGTTTTAGCAAAGTACCCTCCGTGAGGCTTGGCGCCCCACTTGTAAGATGGAATAACAGTACCTCAGTCTGACTAAGTGAAATAATGCATGTAGGGTGCTGAGCATAGTTTATGCTTGGTAAATGTGCCTTCTCACTGTATCAGTAGCCACGTTATAAAATATTACTAACAACCATAAAATATTGATTCTGTTGAGTTTTTATTGTGTGCGTGGGCAACACATAGTACACTACCCACAGTGTGGGGTATTGGGTAAGTACTGAATAAATTACTAAGCACCTATGATAAAATTAAAGCATCATGGAGTACAGATCATATTTAAAGCCAAATGTATCAGAATGCTGGCTGTTGGTACCATCCAGCCTGGTGTCTTTAGGCCAAAAAGAGAGAGAGAGAGAATTGGCTGCACTTGAGAAACGTACCTTTCTCAAATTCTTAATGACAGAGCCCGAAAAGCAGGAAGATGAGGAGGAGGAGCGGGGATGGTGAAAGGAGCGAAAGAAGAAGAAGTAGTAAGTGGAAGCCCACATCATAAGTTCAGCTTCCACTCCAGATCCGTAGGTGGACCTGAGTCACTTGAGCCAGCCTCCCTAGGCTGAAGTTTCCCTACACAATGAGGAATCCCAGGAACACCGCACACACCCTCACCTCCTCCCAGGTGACTCTCCATCTGCTGTACCTCAGAGATGTTACGGTATAAATGATGCACCCAAACACCAAAACAAAACACGAGACAACCATGTCCTTCTAACCCACCAAATGTACATATAGGAAGAAAGCCCTCGTTTGAATGTCAAATATATATGTGAAAATTCCGATTTCCTTTTAGAAAGATATTAACCAGGTTACTGTCTACATTCTGATAAAATTAGTTTACTTTATCTAATTACTGTTACTTGGTAAGTGTTAAATACTTTCTCAAGCACACAAGAAAAAGAATGTAGCTTCTAGGGATGCACAGGCTGGTCTGCAGAACGCAGAGGGGTTGGGGACACCAAGCACTGTCACATTCCTTCCCTCTGGGCACCTCCCACACTTCACGGCTCCAGGCTCACCTGCAGCACAGGTGGAAGACCCTCTCTGGCCTCCCTTCAGACTCCGATTTTACGTGGACAATTTCACACACAGCATTTGCTTCTGCATCTAGGGAAATTAAAACAAGGATGAATGAGAGGATGTTTCAAAGAGATTTATGTGCATTTTTACAAAAGCATTTCCCATGCTTTGGTGTAGGATTAAATAGAGCAGAGCCACATATGACCAAAGAAACTTCATTCCTATCCCGTGATCTCAAGAGACAAAATGATTGAGAACTTAATGGGCGTGAAGAAAAAGAATGCTTGGAAAATTACCAGTTGCTAAAATCTCCTTCTGGATGGTCTAAAAGGATAATCAGTCAATCATATTGCTGGAAAAACTGACCCTTTTAGCTGCACAGCCCGTTTGGCTGAACTATTTTAATTAAGTGATTAGTTGTTTTGGCAACAGCCGACTAGACAGAGCCCAAGATTCCAGTGCTGATTTCATCAGGCTAGTGATATAAAGAGGCAGGCCCCTGCCATCTGCAGCACAGCCTTCCCCCGAGCGACTGGGCCTAGTGCCCTGGACAAGCATGTCCTGGGAACGAATGGGGCTCCTCTTTCTCAGCCTGCCCACAGCACCCAAACCTGAAGGAAGCCAGAATGGTACACGGAGAAAGTGAGAAACAGTTCTATTTAGAAACAACTTCTAAGTCTTTCAGTGCCTGAATATCACATTATTAGTGTTTATGAAAGAAACAATTCACTGCAGACCTGAAGACTGCACATTGTGAAGTCTCATCCTTACCTAATGGTTCAAAACCCTAGTTACAAACCCTCATCGTGCCCACATTATTTAACCAACCAGGACCCATATGCAGAGAGTTTCATAGGTTTTCCCAAACGAAGATGAAATCTAGAAATTTCCATCTTCTGATTCTCATATCCACTGGAATTTATTTCATACCAAGAGATGTGTTGGCTAGTCTTTGTAAGTCCATTGAAATAAACTTTTATCTTGATTTTAAACTTGATTTGAATGAAAAACCGAGGGTGGGAACGGAATATCATCTTCACAAAGATGGCTCTGTTTTCCAAACTTAAAATTCTTCAAGTATTTAGTCCTCAATGAAGGCAAAATTCCCGGCTAAGGAGCCTTTGTGGTTTGTTATGAGCATACGCTTTCCTATTGATAAACCAGGCACAAGGACACATATGAACTAGATAATTCACAATCTAAGATTGCAGAGTAAGACAATGCTAGTGTTTAAGTGCCCAAACCTCAAAATATTATTATAGCTGTTTGCAGACCTATGATTTATAGGGGCCTGAAAAAATTCATGTGTAAATCAATTTTTCCAAATCAAATCAAAGCTAAAAAGGCACGAGGGTCCTCTGGGCCAGCAGGTTAGACAGAAACCTTCTTAAGGCAAATAATCAGCCCCAATACATTTGCCAGACGTGGTTTCTGCATTTGAGGTTTCCTCCTGCAATGCATAACAACTGAGAAGGAAGTGGCATCTAGTTTAACTTGGGTGGGTAACTGGAGGTTTCCCAAATACTGCAGAAGGTTTTTCCTCATGACACTGGACTAGGAAAGAGGTGGTTCTATAAGGGTTAGAGCCAATTTTATGTCGCATGGAGGTGACAAGTGAAAACGGGGAGAAAATGAGTGACACCAACTGGACATGAAGAACCTATCGCTCATGCTAGATGCCAGAAACACAAAAGAGAAATACAGATCCACTGTGTACCTGCGGAGGTCCACTTCCATGGCCCCTCTTACAACCAGAAAGCTGTACCTGCTGTCCAAATGGGACGGGAATAGGGGTGTCCCGAGAGTGTCCACTTGACCCCAAAGCTGCTTCTTCTCGGGTGTGCCCGGGAGAACCATTGCTGATTGCTCCTCCCCTAAAACAGCCTCAGATTAAGCCCTGGATGGGGCCTCGGAGTCATAGCAATATTGCTATTCTTAGTCAATACCGTGCTGACATTCACTTCTCATGCGCTAAAGCATCAACTAATCATCTTAGCAAGCACTTTCCTCACTACCTAACAACTTGCTTCACGGCTACCTGGGTCACAGAAAAAGAACTGACATTTCATGCTGATACAAAGATAAAGATTTGTAATGCTTCAGGAAGAAAGAATGTATTCAATGGCTTTTTTTGTGCTTTGGGTGGTCTTTTTGGGTCTTCCAGTTAAAAGGCAAGTGAGTTATTTACATGGGCTTTGTCTGCCATGGTCACAAAGATTCTCCCCAGAAGTACAAGACTCATTGCTACTTAGATGTGAGTCACTGTAATATTATTAATATATATAACAGAACGAATAGAATTCCTTGGAACAATCTTAAAGGTACTACCTCCATTCACTTAGTTCATTCATTTAATAAACAGCTGGGTGAACAGGAGGCAATGGAGAGACTGAGAGAAAGGAGACTTAAGCACAGAAGAAAAAAGATGGTAGGGTGGTTAGAACCAAGAGTGTGGATTCAGAAAAACAATTCATACATACACAGAAATATGTACCCAACCTGTTTCAGAGTTTACCTGCACTTGCCAAAGCCCGAACCTGCAAAGCTTCGGTAGGAATCATGTGTCGAAATCGGAAGGGGTCCCAGTCCTCGTAAATTGAAAGCCTGTGAGATCCTACCTGCAGGAAGAGAAGGAACTAGGTGCATGAGAACTCTGTGCTCAGCCCGGACCAGACCCGCACACAACCTTCTAAACCAGTGATGCTGCAGACACAGAGAACAGACTTGTGGTTGCCAAGGGGGAGGGGTATGGGGGAGGGAAGGACTGCGAACTTGGGGTTAGCAGATGTAAACTATTATACAGAGAATGGAGAAGCAACAAGGTCATACTGTAGAGCACAGGGAACTCTATTCAATATCCTGTGATACACCATAATGGCATAGACTGTAACAAAAGGAATGTCTACACGTGTATAACTGAGTCACTTCGCTGTACAGCAGAGACTGGCACAACACTATAAATCAACCGTATTTCAATAAAATAATAAAATTTTAAAAATATGTCATTAAAACAAATAAATAAATTGTTTTAATTTTCAAAAAAAAAAAACCCAACAAGAACAACAACAAAGCAGTGATGCTGGAGCCCCGGGTCACTCCCCCATGTGCACTTTTGTTCACCCAGCAGCAAGCCAGAGGCCACGTGACAAATCTGCTGAGGGTGAGCAAATAAGCTTGCTAACCAAAGTCAGGCAAAAGAGAGACAGAGGAAGAAAGAGAAAAGGGATCCCAAAACAAGCACAGAGGGGCAGGAAGAACAGGGAATGGATAAAAATAGTATTAGGAAGGTAGGTTCTGGCCATGGTAGGCCCAATAGCTATTTACTTTCATGCTCTAAACGTGAGTCTGCCTGCAGGAAGGCAGGATGGGCAATTTCCTTAAGCCCTCAGCAACACTTAAAAAAAAATCCTAAAGCACTCAAAAAAAATCATAAAACACTCACGCCTGACAAAGGTGCAGAATTACAATTACGCAGATACAACTGAGAAACAGTGAGGGAGATCACTTTGAAACTATGGGGTGAAATAAGAAGTCTTACAAGTTTCCTCTTCTGTTTGGAACCATCTTTATACACAAGGACCACAGCAGTTTTGAAGACTGGAAAAACATAAAATGAAGGCAGTTATGGCACATTAAGGGGTTGGGTTTTCCCCTTCACTTCAATAACGTGCGGTAACAAACACTACGGTTATGAAGAGGACAGACAGTCCTCATGAATCAGTTCCCAGTCCACCCTCCACTCACTCAGCACATCTGAGAGATGCAAAAACCTGTTAAGACAAAATTTTCCAGGTCCCAGATAAACAGAGAAAGCCTAAAGAGATGGAAATAAACCCTCCTGCCCCACTGGAAACTTTTGGGTAAAATATATTTTCACTATGGTATTGATTCAGGCTTAGAACTTCAGCTTATACGCGTTTAACAAAAATGCGCTAGCTCAGCAGCCGAAGGAACAATGCAAACATCAATAATAAGAATGTTTAAGGTAATTTATATTTATGCAAATTAAGCTAATATTACACACACACACACAGAGTGTTCCTAATTCAGGAAATGTAATTCATCTTTTTTTGACATCAATAAATAAAAATTAGTTTATGAAGTAGAATGCGATTTTACTTTTTCCAAACAGGATGAATCACAATAAACTATTTAGAAGCAGGGAGTACGTAATGTTATTCTTATATTCTTTGGGGGTGGGAGAAAATACAATGGAGTTATGCATAATCTTCCACAGAATTCCTTAAACAATGCCAAGCACATTCAGCACTCAGTGATTCTGACTCCCCCAGGAGAGGAAAGAAGAACTGGTGTCCAGAATGACAAGGAAGGATGACCCCAGCCCATCCTTGGCTCCCTGTTTCAGGGTCTCCAGCTCCCTTCACACTCTGACCCCAAGGCATAGCAGGGACCCCATTAGTCACATGGCAGCTGGAGGGGGCACACCTGGTGTACCAGACACACAATTACAGGGAATTCTCAGGGACAGGCTCCCCAGGCTCCCAGGCCCTCTGCAGACTAACTAAGAAGGCTACTGGTCTGCCTCGGTTTATCTGCACCATCTAGGATCACAGCGGCGGGGCCAGAGTGGACCTCAGTCTGGGCTATGAGCATTTCCGCCTTGATCCCCCCCCTGATCCGCAGCTGACTGTCACTCCGTTGACTGCGAGTGCCACCCACTGCAGACATGACCTTTTTTTTTTTTTTTTTTTTTTTTTGCGGTACGCGGGCCTCTCACTGTTGTGGCGTCTCCCGTCGCGGAGCACAGGCTCCGGACGCGCAGGCTCAGCGGCCATGGCTCACGGGATCCTCCCAGACCCGGGCACGAACCCGTGTCCCCTGCATCGGCAGGCGGACTCTCAACCACTGCGCCACCAGGGCAGCCCTGCAGACATGGCCTTGACGTCCAAGACACCTGGCTGCCCTGGCCGGTCTAAATCACTCTCTCGATATCCCCAAAGGTGAACATCTAACACCCTTTAAGGCCGAAACCTAAACAAACTATTTCTTTTCTTCTTTTAAAGATGGCGATCGTCAGCCCTGAGTACAAACTAGCCGTCCTGGGAGTAAAACATCAAGGTGCTGGGTGGGCAGCCGGTCAACTTTGTTTTCGGAAGAAAACAGCACTATTTCCTGAGATCAGAGCAACGGAAACAAGACAACCACATGTTAACCCCAAAGCTGCCTTACTTCCCTCACAGCAACTCTTCCTTGTTTCAAAACACATTTCTAAGGCTCTGTTAGTTCTGCTTGCTACTTAAAAATCACACCGAAAAGGCCAAACATGTCACCTTTTAAGGACTGGGAATCCGTAAACAAGCTCATTACGATGACGACGGCCCGCCTTGAGCCAAACACACATACTGCCCCCCCAGACCTCAAAACTGGCATTCTCCTGAACCCTTTCTATCACAGGTTGGCAAACTAGGGCCTGCCTGTTTCCCCACAACCCGCCAATACTAGTGCCCGTTTGTTTACATACTGTCTACAGCTGCGTCTGGCTACTTATGGCCTCTTGGTCTGTGAAGCCTAAAATATTTACCATGTGGCCTTTTACAGAAAAAGTTTGCCAACCTCCTACTTTGTCCCAGTCAAAGGATTTTCTTTTTCTAAATCTGTTTATTTCTAACTATAGGAGATATGTAAAATTCAGGAGACAGGCATGAAAAATCCCAATGTTGAACTCTGGAATGGTTCATCAATAGCCCAGCATCAGAAAGAGGGAGAGAGATGGTTTGGATCATTTCCTTCAGAATCCTACATCCCATAAATGACCTACTCAGAAGCATCAGAAAGCTCCCAGACCTCTCCAAGAAGAAACTGCCATATAAGAAATGCAACTGTTAATGATGGGAGAAACAAAACAAAGCAAAAACAAATAGTATCCCTCCCCCTGCCAAAAATACCCACTACTATCAGAAACCACCAGCATGTCAAAATACCCCACTACTCCTCTGTATATCACATTTAGTCACATGTTTTTCCTTCACATTTATATGCTCCTTTATTATTTTTAATGAAATGGCATCAACAGCTACAGCGGCTCTTTGGAGTCTTTAGGAATATCACTAAGGTATTCAATGAAAGCTGAGTCATCTAATTAGGAAGTCCAATAAATCTTTGCATTAAATACTCTGACTTTAATATCACTAGGATGTTCCATTTGGGAATGCACTGTTCACATCGTAAAAGAAAACAAGAGTTCAGTTAAAGAAGCGGTAAGCAGCAAACCCTCCCTCTTCCTCCCCCAGAAAGATAAGGTAAGGAAGGAGAATGGAAATACCAGACTTCCTTTATACTATGTTCCTGCCCATGAATCTTCTAGTGGGAGGCTAGGAAAAGACACAACCTAAAACAAAAGCATGAACACTGATCACTGATCATGATTAATCGTTTTATACCCAGGAATAACACTGCATGCTGTACAAGCATTTACACACAACAATGAGCCATATTTCCTGAATATGTACAGGGCCCAGTGCCCTAGCCCATAGTTTTTCTCACTCGAAAAGCATTTTACAACACAACCACACGAGATTTCTAATTGCAGCAACTGCATCCATCTGAACCGGCTTATTGGAAAATTAATCATTCACAAAATATCACTACTTTCACCGCTATTAGCCACGATGTGATTGAGAAGCACCTCGCAACTGATCAAGGCATCCAGTGACGCCACAACAGGTGAGGTGAGACTCATGCCCTGAATCCTGGCATCACACAGAGCAACACAGAGCTGGGAAGAGAATAAAAGGACTGGGGAGCCCAGAAACAGAGAGAGTTTTGTCTTGATTTTTCACTTGGTTTATTATTAACTCATTATTTTGAAAAGATACTCAGAGCAGCAGCTTAAAAAAAATCTTTTCCTGCCCATATGTCTATACCTGGGGGAGACGCGAACAGCCATTCCCTCCCTCTTGGTAGCTGGGTGGCCACATTCATGATACTTAGCTGGAAGGTTTAATTTAGTATCTGTGACATGTTGGTGGCCGTAGCAGGAAGACAATGCAGATAACTGTAATTAACTATATTTTAATAAATTGTGTCTTGGAAAAGAAATGTTAATTTACTGCGAAAAATAAGCCAGCCTCCTCATCCCCTCCAAACCTTCTCGTGACACCTACCAAAAGCTGCCAATTCGGGCTCCTTTTTCCACTTTCCCAGCGAGGCCGGCGGGTTTGGCCAGATCACAGTGGTGTGCAAAAGCAGGTCCCCCATGCTCAGATCTGCAACCTGAAATCCAGGGCAAAACTTACTGGGCAATGTTAAAAACACTCAGATATTCATGACACTTTAAAATTCAACAGGCTGGTGTCAATTCAACTTCAAGAAAATAATGTCTCTAAATAATGTCTCTCATTTGGTCAACTTTTTTTCCCTCAGCCTGTTTGCCTATCAGAATTTCAAGAACAAGGTGGCCAAAAGGTACAAATCGGGCCTCTGAAATTCACACGCAGTAAACCCGTCAAAATTGGTGAACGAAATTGGAGAGGGTTTGTGTTCAAATGGAGAGTTCTCTAAGGAGAACAAATGGCTGTCAACAACAAAGATCCAGCCCAGGAAACTGCAGACATTGCCACCCGTGAGTTTAAATCCCTTTGGAGCCAGGGTCTTCTGGGAAGCGGTGGCATCAATTATTTCTTCTTCTTCCGACTCATTTTAAGGAAGATTTCACTTCACTTTAGAAGAGAGAAAAGAAGCCAACTGAGGAGTTGGGAGATTGTTCTTTAAGCCTGTGCAAATGTGAGCTCTGGAAACCATGAGGTCTGGTGTTGCGTCCTCGAAGGTCAAATGCTAAACCATCTCAGATGGACAAGTTCCTCTTCTCCTTGTAGAGACATGATGTTCCTGAGATTCCACTGGTGTCTACACCTCACAATAGTCATGTGTGCCTTTTTCACTGGAGTCCTTGGCCCACTTCCAAGTCTATCAAAATCCCATCCTCCCTCCCACTCAGCATCCTAACCACAGGCGAAAGGATCATCTGGTCTCTCAATGTGCTCCCTGTGCAAACATGTCAGAGAACAAGGCTTTGCAGATATCAGAGTCCACGGTCCGTCCCACTGGGAAACACCATAAATTGTTAGGAGGGTCTCCCTCTAGTACGCCTCCCTGAAGCACCCGCCCACCAGCCTCTCACTTCTGCTCTGCGTCCACAGAAACCAAGCCCGAGTCCTTCTTCCTCAAAGCAGCAATTGGAATATTTGAAAACTTGATGTTGAGCTTCAAGGACAAACGGCTCTGGGTTTTTTTTTTTTTTTTTTTTTGCTGCTTTTGATCTGACTGGGTTTCTAGATACAACAGCTGCCGAGCAGCCCTCCACGGAGCACGGTGCCATTTGACACTGCCCTTCTCAAGCCACCAGGCCAGGCTACAGTGCTGGAGATGGGGCTCCAGCAGTACAGAATACAGTGGTGTTGCTGCCACTATAATGATTGGAATCATTATAATAATTAATAGTTACTCTAATTATTATTGAGCAATATTAGTAGTAGTACCGTCAGTGGTTAAAAACATTAAGCAGTTGTATTACTTTGTACATATTAAGTAACTAGTCAACCAAACACCCAGGAGAGTATCCACTAAGGGAACTATATAGTCTCCACTACCCACGGCCCACACACTACAGCGGAGTGGTATATACGTAAGTCAAATTCCTTGGTACCATTCTGGTCCACAGCCTTAGAGGGAATGTCTTTAAAAGTGATTAAACGCCATATGATCCAACAATCCCACTCCTGGGCATATATCCAGACAAAACTATAATTCAAAAAGATACATGCAACCCTATGTTCACTGCAGTGCTATTTACTGATACAATAGCCAGGACAAAGCAACAACCTAAATGTCCATCAACAGATGAATGGATAAAGAAGATGTGGTACATATATACAATGGAATACTACTCAGCCATAAAAAAGAACAAAACCAATGTCATTTGCAGTAGCATGGATGGAACTAGAGATGATCATACTAACTAAAATAAGTCAGAAAGAGAAAGACAAATACCATATGATACCACCTATATGTGGAATCTAAAATATGACACAAATTAACTTATCTATGAAACAGAAACAGACTCACAGACATAGAGAACAGACTTGTAGTTGCCAAGGGGAGTGGGGGAATGGAGTGGGAGTTTAGGGTTAGCAGATGCAAACTAGTATCTATAGGGTGGATAAACAGCAAGGTCCTACTGTATAGCACAGGGAAATTTATCCAATATCCTGTGATAAACCATAATGGAAAAGAATATTAAAAAAGAATGTACGTGTATAACTGATTCCCTTTGCTGTACAGCAGAAATTAACACAACATTGTAAATCGACTATACTTCAATTTTTAAAAAGTGATTAAAGATCACTGGGGTAGATCATTGCCCAAACTCTACTTCCTCCCTCTATGTATCTGCACCTTCCACCATGTGATTTTCTAGTACTTCCCACTAGACTAGGCTAAGCCCCGAAGTCTTTGGGCTTGGCCATATGAGTTGGGCCGTGGACTTGGTATCAAAAGTTTCCACCAGCCCTCATAAGCTTCTGCCTTCCAGCCATGGAAAGGACATGCTCAAGACAATCACTGCTGCTTCAGCCTGGATCCTAGAACGAAGAGACATGGAACACTCTGAGACCGAAGCTCTGAAGCTCACCAAGACAAGCCAAAGCCCAGCTGACCCACACCCTGTGAGTGAAATACAAGATTTGCTGTAGTGAACACTAAGATTTTTAGTTCTTTGTTACCTGGTAAAAACAGGCTGATACAGTCCCAATGCACATGGTTCCTCTCTTGACAAGTTTCCACACTGTAAATGTAATAAGGGGGTCAGGGCTGCTCCCTCTGGTCAACAGCCTCTCCCCTGGCCTTCCACTGGTCCCCTTCCGAACATCCTATCAAAACTCTGAGACTGAGTTCCGCTAAAAGTCCTCTACCCCAACAAGGACTGGGATGCCTTGCTGAGTCAGGTTTTCTGAGCCCTTCTTTTAAGGGGAAATGCCCTCCTTGGGCTTCTCTTCCTCTGACCTAAGCAAAAGGGATGCTTGCTCTGTGTGGTCCAGTCCAACTCCCTAGAGTTTAACATGGGGTAGGGACTGAAGGTCCGGCTTCATCATAAAATGTTTCTTTGTCCTCTGTGGATATCTGTCTTCAGGGACCTCCTGGGGACAGTTGGCTGGTGATAGCATCAGGTACTCTGTGTCCCTGGAATGTTACCATTTCAGTATAGACCTACCATTCCCAGTAGATACTGATAAATATTCCCATTCCTGTTTACCAACTGTTCACAGTACCAGTCTAGGTTTTTTTTTCTGGATATTGCCATTAAAAGGTTACTCAATGATCAGGAATCACCTTTGTGAAAATCAGGCCATAACTTGTAAATGTCTGCCTCTATCGGCTGTTTCCATGGCTGTTGCGATATACTGTTCGCTGTTAAGTACTGTTGCAGAATTATAACTGATATTGGCACAGAGCATCCTATTTCCCCAGGACCATTCTCCCTGTGGTTTTATTTTTGTGGAATCAAGACCACTCTATCCTTTCCAGTCAGAAGACCATTCTCTTCTATGGAGGAAAAAAAGAGATCAAGTAGATCTGAGTCACTTTCTTTGAGTAATCAATCTGTCTTTGGCTATGATAACTTTGGCCCCTTTTAGGGGCCTATTTCTTTCTTATTGTTCCTATAGTGCTAAGACATAATCTTTCAGTGCTCTCTCTGGCATCTTCTCCAAGCCTTCATTTTTCTGGTCTTCAGACATCCTAATACTGATATAGGACTTTCCTACCCTGTAATACTGGCATATGGTCAAATGTCCCTCCTTCCATCTTTTGCACATTTTTTCTTTCCTAACAAAATCTCTGCTCACAAGAGACTGCTGTGTATAGCACTGTATCTCTTTGCTCCTCGTTGGAAAGATTTCTTACTTGGTTGACAGAATTTTATTTTAAAGGACAGGCAGTCTCACCAAAGCCATATCCCCTTTTATGGTCTCTGACTTTTGAAACGTATTCATCTTTTTTTCTAAAGTCTTTGCAATCTGCTATCCATATCACCTTCTAGTCTTTAGCATAATGGTCCTTTGCTCTCATTAAAATTCAGAAATCAATTCAGAACATAATGAAAAATATAATGAAATACACTGAAATTGTTCATTTCCATGACCCAATAAAATTCACTCCTGTCAAAATGAACTAAACTAAAATACAGGATGGAAGAAGCCTTACCATCTAAAACGTCTGCAGTATTATTCAGTCATCAATAAATGAAGCCAAGCAAACTGCCTGACAATAGGAATTCAGTAAATCATTGTTCAATCACACAATAAAATATTCTACAATAATTTCAAGGATTCTTTTGAATCATTTAAAATAACATGAAAATTAAATAATTCTTTGTTCACTGTAAAAAAATTCAAGGTACAAAATAACTTCCAAAATATTCAAGCATATATAAGGAACTATATTTAATATTCAAGTATATAACATACATAATTTTTAAAAAATGAAAATCAACACCAAAACATCAAGAGGTTTTGCGTTTTGAGATCATAGATAATTTTTCTCCTTGCCTTTCTCTGAGGTTTGCCCTTTTCTTTCATAAACATAGTATGTTTTTCTTACTACAATAGTTTTACAAGAAAATGGGAACTAAATCAAGAGTAGCAGTGTCCATCCTTTCTACACTCTGAAAGATTAAATTATCTGCCTGGTAGACTGAGAACATTCTCATGCTCTGCCTGAAATATCATGTAGAAAAAATAAATTGTATTTTAATGGAAAACTATGCACCACCCTCCTGGGCTATCAGAGTCCAACCCTGTATCTATGTGCCTTTGAACTCCTTTGCCACTCTTTGTAAGGTGTAGGTAACAGCTAAATGTATAAATTCTCTCCAGTCTGGTAGTGACTTCCTCGTGCTGTAGAGAAACCGATTTGTCTCCATTCACAGATCAACTTGACATTTCTTCACTTCATACATATACCTGTGCTATTTTGACTGTCTGGTTCCCTCACATCATCTGAGTAAAATAAATTCCTTCATATGTGTTCACTTGTACATCTCTATGAGATATCATGAATTTACCTTTTTCTGAAAAATCTTTTAATAGTCCAAAACCTTGTTTTGTTTCACTGAGGACATAAACGTGAACCCAGATAATAACCCTTTATACCTCTGAAGATAAGGCTGTTTTTAAGTCTAGACTAAACAACCAAGCCTTACCCCCATTCTCTCCCCACCGCCCCACTGCCTTTCCCTCTCTTTCCAATCACAGCAAGAGAGTTTTTCTTCATAGTTCCCTCCCAGCTTGTCTTTTTTCGTTTTGCAGAAAGCAAAACGAGGACAATATTCCAATCAAATCGTGAGGTACAGAGGCATTGATGAATATCATTGCATATCATATCTGTAATGATATATTGATTCATTTTAGTATTATCAGCATTTTTACTCACATAAGCTCTTCTCAATAACTCAGGCACAACTTAGAGTTCATGCTACGTTTTTCTCAAGTATATCTGTTCCTGTGACTATTTCTCCTAAGGAGATTTTCAGGCAGACTTAAAAAAAAAAGATTCATAGTCATTTGAAACTTTCATTCACTCAACAAGTATTTATTGAGTACCCACTACATGCCGGTTATTATTCTAATCTCTGGGGATATAGCCTTCATTGGTGTTTAGAGAAACAGTCCAAGTTACGGTCATGGAAATTCACTCTCACACTTAACACAGAACAAAACCAGAGGTCCCGAGGGTGAAGGGGTGGCATCAGGACATGTTTCCTATATTAAGAAATAATTCAGCTGAGAAAGAAAATTCACAATGTAGCCTTGCGTAAAGGATAAAAGTTCCACCAACATGGGAATGTAAACTGGTGCAGCCACTATGGAAAACAGTATGGAGGTTTCTTAAAAAACTAAAAATAGAACTACCATATGATCCAGCAGTCCCACTCCTGGGCATATATCTGGAGAAAACTCGAAGTCGAAAAGATACATGCACCCCAATGTTCACTGCAGCACTATTTACAATAGTCAAGACGTGGAAGTAACCTAAATATCCATTGACAGATGAATGGATAAAGAAGATGTGGTATATATACACAATGGAATATTACTTAGCCATAAAAAAGAATGAAATAATGCTATTTGCAGCAACATGGATGGACCTAGAGGTTATCACACTAAGTGAAGTAAGTCTGACAGAGGAAGACAAATATCATATGGTATCACTTATATATGGAATCTAAAAAATGATACAAATGAACTGATTTACAGAACAGAAACAGACTCAGAGACATAGAGAACAAACTTATGGTTACCAGAGGGAAAGTAGGGGGGAGAGAGAGAAATTAGGAGTTTGGGATTAGCAGATACAAACTACTGATATGTAAACTAGATAAACAACAAGGTCTTACTGTATAGCACAGGGAACTATATTTAATGTCCCGTAATAAACTACAATGGAAAAGAATCTGAAAAAGAAGCTGAATTACTTTGCTGTACACCAGAAACTAACACAACACTGTAAATTAATTATACTTTAATTTAAAAAAAGGCTTCACCAACAAAAACACTATCCTTGTAACTCTTTTACTTACAAATAGCACCTTAAAAAGAAACAAACCAACCCAGCTCTATGGATAGGTGTGCTGGGAAGAAGTGGGGGTCCTTACCTCTTTTTTCTCACCAGTCTGTTCAGCAATCAGCTGGTCAAACACAGCCCCAAATTCTTCATGGATTTTCTGCATTTCATTGATATGACTTGCAACCTTATTCATAGTCTTGATGGCCACTAGAAGAAAACAGGTCATGAAATAAATGAAAAGGCTGTTTAAAGACTCTCACGGAGACATGAGCAAGGAGCAGATCTCAGGGGCCCGTGACTCACAGTCCAAGTGGTAGTGTTCCTCGCTTTCCGCGTCCGTCAGAGCAAAAAGCTCCTTCAGCAGAAGCGGGTACTTGAGGATCCTCTGGATGGGCTTGATGAGGTAAGACTCCAGAGTGGACGAGTGCTGCTGCTTCGGGTTCTGGGCATCCAGGAACGCCTTGAAAGCCACATCCATCTTGGCTGGAAGAGTTTAAATACAGGTTGTCTGGGCAGGATGTCGAAATGACTCCCTTCTCACAATTTCACTCACTAATTCCAAGGTGCCTTTTTATAGGACTGAGAGTACAGTGAGTTGTCAGAGGGGGGGAAAGAGGGCTCAGAGGGACACCTGGAAGGGCCTGGCCATCAGATTTATTTGTTTATTTGAGGGGCGGCCCAGTGAGTTCAGGGATAGCAGAGTTTGTAAATCTTATACACATGGATTTTCAGGGGCTGCTGTTTATCGTCCTTGCATTAAGAATGTCTTCTTATTCTGATACTTTGACATCTGAGGCCTTACAGACCCCGGGGAAACTGCCCATGTCGGAGCTAGCCAATTCCTAGATGGTAAAGGACTCACCTGGAAGCGTGCCTTTCACATGCAAGCCAACCAATCCAGAGCCACCTGCCTCCTCCCCTCTTATATGAGGCTTTTACACTCTAGGCGACCATTTCCCCTGCCCCTCCACCCCAGAGCCTGCTGAGATTATTCAAATTACCCAATCCTAAACCTGTTTACCCGGCCTCACACATTCCTTCCTGCAGAAACCACAATAAAGGGTCTTGCCCATGTCTTGCCCCTCACTCGTTCTGCCTCCTGGTGGGCTCTGGTGCTTCCCCTCGTGGCCCTGCGTGGCGTACCACTCCCCCTTCTCTCGGGAACCATGAGTAACAAACTATCTTTCTGAGGGCAATTGTCTCCTGATCTGTTGGCCTCACCATATCTGAATAACACGAAAGCCTACGTTTTAAAACACTCCTTACGCCAGTTTTTCTAATCCTTCAAGCATTTCCTTGCCGGCAGAACCTCTTTTGAGAAAAGGCAGGAAAATAAAAAGCAGCAGCAGTACCTTGCAGCTCTGATAAGTGGAGCAAGGCTGATTCCCTGCAGTGAACGCCTTTTAAGATCTGTTCTATGTTAATTAATTCAGTGCTACCAGCTAGTAGGATTTATTTCAGAGGGACACATACATCTGACCTAAGGTAACTCAGGCAGTACTTTCCTCACCAGCTGGGCTTTTCCCTGTGTCCCAGCTGGGCTGAAAAGCAGCCCTGGGGAGAGCTGTGGGTCCCCAGACAATTATAAAGGTACCGCCAGTGGATAATTAGGAAGACACGACTTATGCCTTCCAGGTGCAAAGAAATGGTGGAGAGAGAGGCTGAAGGGAGGGCAAAGAATGGGAAGAAGAAAGGACAATATATCAAAGTGACTAACTGTAGGCATACATTTTTTTAAGCTTCTGATAAAAATATATTTCCATCTCCAGTGATTAGGAATGTGAGCTAAGGACAGAAGATGTTGTAAAAGGACACCATGAAACTGTAAAGTGATTCTTCTCCCTATCTTTATTCAATTAAGAAAAACAGCAATCATGTGGGGAAGGCCTTGTAAAGACTACAATCTTTTCATTTTGTTTAAGCCCCATTAAGAGGAAATCAGACGCCATGGGTCCAGCCACCAAATCCTTGAAGGGAAAGAAGACTGGGAATGAGGTGACTGAGGAGGAGCCCACGGCCTCGGAAGTGAGCCCAGGCCCAGAGCTGATGCACGCGGAGGCTGCGGCTTCCGCGGACATCCCAAGTCTTGGTCCATGCCCACAGGGGGCCTAGGAATTCCCCCTAAAGTCCTCATATCCCAAAACACGGCCATGTGCGTTTAACCCATCAAGTGTATTTCACATCAGGGCAAAAGAGGGCATGGTTCTCAGCTCCTTGAGCAGTAAAGAGCATCACTCTCATGCAACCTAGATGGGAGTCTGTTAAGAATCATAGGCTTTTTGTCCTCAAAGGGTTCTCTTCATCCTCCTGGCACATTTGGCCATTAGAAAAATGTGGGTCACACCTAATGTTTTAAGGGATGGGTTTGAAGGATTTCCTAATATTTTTCAGGTGCAAAAAATAATGGTTTTGAATTTTAAAAATCTATAGGGGCAGAATTTAATCTAATCAAATGATTAAATATAACACAATTGCTTTAAGAACTCTCATGAGTATATAATTTTACCATAGAGCAAAGTGCTCTAAAACTGTTATTTAAAAACTCTCATAACAGGGGCTTCCCTGGTGGCGCAGTGGTTGAGAGTCCGCCTGCCGATGCAGGGGACGCGGGTTCGTGCCCCGGTCCGGGAAGATCCCACATGCCGCGGAGCGGCTGGGCCCGTGAGCCATGGCCGCTGGGCCTGCGCGTCCGGAGCCTGTGCTCCGCAACGGGAGAGGCCACAACAGTGAGAGGCCCGCGTACCGCCAAAAAAAACAGTGAGAGGCCCGCGTACCGCAAAAAAAAAAAAAAAAAAAAAAAAAAAAAACAAAAAAACTCTCATAACATAGCATTCAGTTAAAGTTTAAAAAGATGCACACACACAGAACTATATGACCAATTCAGCATGTGTAAACCACAGACTAGGTCATATAGCGGGACAATTTCCTTGTCCTACAGCAGGACAAGGAAATTCCCAGGTACCCTTTAAGTTCTTGTGCTGAAGTAGAACTCTTTTGCCTATACTATGACTATCATTAAGTATGTCATTATCTGGGGCAGGATCTTTTGTTGTCCAGAGACCTGTGTTGTTATTAATGTTTATTATAATACGTTTTGAATTAAATCAAGCTAGTTCTCTTTGGCAACAAACATAAATATAAGTAAATTACTTACAAATTCATCAGCTGTTTACATAGCAGCCACAGTAAAGTGTTAAAGAAGAGCAGGCTGATTTCCAGATTCTTTGAAATCGAACTTTCTATTGGTTCTACTGTTTACCAAGGACATGTTTCTCTAATCCTTTAACCTCTCAACAGTCACATGCAGAACTATGGAAGCGAAACAACTTTCTGGAGACTCTCAGAACACCCCCATCATCTTCCTAGAACATTTAGGAACAGCAGCTTGCCAATCTAAAAATTCTATTATTTTCCATGCAAAATATAATTACAGCTGGAATGATTTTTGTAAATAATTGAAACAATTTTAGTAGTGATGGTGGTGACTATTATCACACACCTGAGGACAAAAATAGGTGAGGGGAAAAATGAAATGCCACAAAAAGGTGTATGAAGTGTGGTAGGTTATAACAAAATTAATGAAAAATAGAAATAAAGCAGGGGAATTCTAAACTCCCTACGTTTCCGCATAATTGCAAAACGACTCATCAATTCTGGCCCCAAATAACCGAGTCAAAACGTTAATGGTGAGAAAATTGACACAACTGTTAATTCAAGATAGAATGCATTTCATTTCTCAGTACAGTTGGCCCCCCGTATCTACAGGTTGTATCCACAGGTTCTGCATTGTGAATTCAACTCACCGTGGATAGGATATATCTGGAAAACAAATTCCAGAAAGTTCCAAAAAGCAAAACTTGAATTCGCTGCACACGGACAGCTATTTACACGGCACTTATATTTTATTAGGTATTGTAAGTAATCTAGAGATGATTTAAAGGATACGGGAGGCTGGGCATAGGTTATATGCACACACTACGCATTTTATACAACGGACTTGAGCATCCTCGAATTTTGGTATCCATGGGGTGGGGGGCAGGGTCCTGGAACCAATCCCCCACAGATACCGAGGAACAACTGTACCCTTATTTGTGGCCTGTTGGAACATCCATCTGGCACAGCAATGACTCTTAGATTTCTGTCCAAAAGCCCCCAACCACAGTTGGCCGCACAGATGTGAACTGACAATGAACAGGCCCACCTGCTACCCAGTCCTCCCAGGCCTTACCTTTCACCAGGACCTTGGGGACCTTCGTGTGGCTGGCACAGAAGGCACTGTAGAGCTTGAAGCGATCAGCATAATACAGAAAGGATCCCCCCAGAGAGAACAGCACTTTCTGGATTTAACGAGAAACAATGCAGTTAGGTTACGGTCCTCCTCATCTGGAAATATCAGCAGGATATAGCAGGGGGCTCGCATCTGCCTGACTCTCCCCACAAATCAGCATCACTCGTACCTGTCACAGCCTGTCTCAGCTCACTGATGGCCTATCGGAAAGCGTGTGGGCTTACATATTTGTGTAATAGATGCTGGATTAGGCTTTCTCCGTAATTACAGTCAAGACGTCACTGGTTTTCCAGGCTTGTGTCTTTCAATGACCTATCTGGGATGTCTGAATGTTAACGAGAAAGTAGATATGGCATTTTGGAAAAGACAGAAATCTCCTGAATTCTCTCATGAGTTCCTGTTGGGAGGTAGAAGTGACAAACCAAATAAAGGCAGGAAATGCATAAATCTCCCCAAATAGAAAACACATTTCTCTAATCACTAACTCCACCCTCTCCCATGCCATGCTCTCTTCTAGCAGGAATAGATAAGAACATAAGAAACAGACTCAACTACAGGAATTAGTACTGTCTCCCAGGCCATACCCTCTGCCCCAACAGGATCAAAACTAGGTGGAGGCTTTCCCTATTAGGAATTTAATATGCCTGAGGTGGGATACATTTTATCCTACACATTTTATATAAATATATGTAACAGACCTCCGAAAAGTATCTTCTATAAGCTTTCACAATGATCTAGTCTAGTTCAGAAAGAGGTATTGCTTATTTCAGCTTAGAATTTAAAAAGTACGTTCAAAGCAAAAAAATAAGCTATACATAATACATCTATCCCCATATCTCCTCCCTCTTGCATCTCCCTCCCGCCCTCCCTATCCCACCCCTCTAGGTGGTCACAAAGCACCAAGCTGATCTCCCTGTGCTACACGGCTGCTTCCCACTAACTATCTACTTTACGTTTGGTAGTGTACATATGTCCATGCCACTCTCTCACTTCGTCCCGGCTTACCCTTCCCCCTCCCCGTGTCCTCAAGTCCGTTCTCTACGTCTACATCTTTATTCCTGTCCTGTCCCTAGGTTCTTCAGAACCACTTTTTTTTTTTAGACTCAATGTATGTGTGTTTTGGATTTGAGTGATAAATTGGGTTCCACAAAGTGCACTTTATTGAATGAACAATGCAGAGAAATGATAGACTATTAAAAACACAAAAGGTTTATTATGAACCACACATAACTGGTAATTAGAAGCCTAAATTCTTTTCCTACATGTTGTACTTTTCCTCCTTTACTTCTCAAGCCCCATCCCTCCCCAAACCTCACCCGCTTGACCAAGAGGGTTTCGGGAGGGGCAGTCTGACTCTGTAGGTATAGTCATCCTTTGAGCCATATTCAACAATCAAATGAGAAAAACTAGAGAAGAAAAAGCTCTAATTGTAACGTCTTACTTTAGCCATATCAAGTCATTCATTTGTTTACCTTTATATTTACTAGGCACATACCATACAGCAAACACAGATAGAACATTAAGGTATTCATTTGTTCTTCCAGCCTTAAAAAATGATCTCAGAGCACTAAGTGTGCACAAACATGAGTGGTTTCTACACCAAGACTGCATTTCCCCTGTGTTTCTCTTCTGCAGGACTTCACAGAGCCTCTCACTGGCTGACGGACATTGCAAACTTCCAAGGGGAAATTTTACCAAAACGTATTTGACCTCAGAACCAATTTTTTTTTTCTAATACTGTCTTAGGCAACACAATTTGAATATTTTAACAAGATTTTATATTTTTGAGAAATATATAATCAGGATTTAAATGAAGCAGTAATGGCTGAAACCAACAGCAACAGGTTTAAGAGTGAACACTGACTGTCCAGAAGTCAACTCAGAAGTGCCAGAGAGCAGCCCCAGGGCCAAGAATATTGAACGTGCACCAGTTGTCACGTCTTACAGATGGAATGGAGAGGGTCAGATTAGGCACTAAAATTAGTTGAAACTAAGGTCGGGGAAGAAAGTTCCACTTAAATGGAATTTACAACAGTGACTGCTTAGAGTGAACTTGCTAAAAGGATCACGCACCAACCCCTCCCTAGAATAACTCTGCTCATAACACAGTTATGTTCATATCACAGTTCTGATAACTAAACTCTCCTGAAGCGATCAACTGACTCTAAACGCAAAGAACTGCACTCACAGCAAAAGCCTGCTACACGAATATAATGAATGTTAGATATTTTAGATTAAAACCAAATGTTTTCGGGTCTGTGCGCATTTTTATTATGTTCCACATTAAGCAACTTTTTGATTAACTGAAAAACTACTGGCCCTTATCAGGGATTCTAATATCCTATGAATTAATTTATCAATGAACCAAACTGTACTTCAAATGGATAGTATGACCAACTACCCTGAAGAGAAGAAAAATGAACTAACACAAGCAATTTCTGAACACACAAAAAATGAACTATATGCAGTAGTTAGGGTTAAAGGGATATCATGCCTGCAACTTACTCTTAAATGGTTCAGAGAAAACAATTATATTCTATATACAGAGACACACACACACGGGGACACACACACACACACACACACACACACACACGTTCATAAAGGAAATAGGCAGGGAGAGAAAGGATAAAGCAAATGTGTTAACATTTGGAAGAAGGCTGGGAGAAGGCTATCTAGAAATTCTTTATACTATCCTTGCAACCTTTCTGTAAGTCTGAAATTACATCCAAATAAAAATAGAGAACTATACATGAATATATGTCCATATGCTTATGTGTATGAATGTGTGTGTGCATTCTAAATGACTCCTGTTGCAGAGAGGGACTGTAAAGAGATGACACACAAAAAATATCGAAGGGGTAGTCTTCATCTCATCCTACAAACCTGTATACACACTAACATTACACAGCCAGGTTTCTGCAAGTGTTAGAAGAGAGTCAAAGTGTATGGGGGTCCCCACCTATATGGACAACTGAACCCAAGTTCAACACAAGTGCAAAAGCAATTCAGTGGAAAAGGATCGAAGGATAGGCATTTCAAAAAATAGTGCTAGAGGGCTTCCCTGGTGGCACAGTGATTGAGAATCCGCCTGCCGATGCAGGGGACACGGGTTCGTGCCCCGGTCTGGGAGGATCCCACATGCCGCGGAGTGGCTGGGCCCGTGAGCCATGGCCGCTGAGCCTGCGCGTCCGGAGCCTGTGCTCCGCAACGGGAAAGGCCACAACAGTGAGAGGCCCGTGTACCGCAAAAAAAAAAAAACCAAAAAAACAAAAAAAATAGTGCTAGAAACATTAAATATTCATATGCAAAAAAATTGACTTTGATTCACACCAGATCAGAGACCTAAACATAAATCCCCAAATTATGAAACTTTTAGGAGAAACCATAGGAGAAAATCTTTATGACCCTGGTTTAGGCAAAGATTTCATAGATAAGACAGCAAAAGTACGACCCAAAAGAGGAAAAATTTGAAAACTTGGATTTCATTAAAAAATAAGAACTTCTCAGGGGAGGGATAAATTAAGAGGTTGGGATGAACATATACATACTACCATATATGAAATATATAACCAACAAGGACCTACTGTATAGCACAGGGAACTATACTCAATATTTTGTAATAACCTATAAGGGAAAAGACTTTGAAAAAGAATCGACGTAGACGTATACGTATGTATGTGTGTAACTGAATCACTCTGCTATACACCTGAAACTAACATAACATTGTAAATCAACTATACTCAATTAAAAAAAAAGAAATCGGGCTTCCCTGGTGGCGCAGTGGATGAGAGTCCACCTGCCGATGCAGGGGACACAGGTTCGTGCCCCGGTCCGGGAAGATCCCACATGCCGCGGAGCAGCTGGGCCCGTGAGCCATGGCCGCTGGGCCTGCGCGTCCGGAGCCTGTGCTCTGCAGCGGGAGAGGCCACAACGGTGAGAGGCCCGCGTAATGCAAAAAAAAAAAAAAGGAAAAAAAGAAATCAACTTTAAAAAAAAACTTCTCTTTGGGAGATACTGTATGACAAGAAGAAAATATTTACAAATCTTATATCGGTAAAGGGCTCATACACACAATTTCCAAAGAACTCTCAAAACTCAATGATAAGAAAACAATCCAATATAATAAATGGGCAAATGATTTGAAAAGACACTTCACCAAAGAGGATATATTGAAAGCAAATTAGCACATAGAAAGATACTCATAGTCATGTCATTAGAGAAACTAAAACTACAGCCACAATGAACTGCCACCACCTACCTGCTAAAATGGCTAAAATTAAAAAGAGTGACCCGACCTTGCTGTAAGAATGAGGAGGAACAGCTGGTGGAACTGTACACTGGAACCAGTTTGGAAAATAGTTCCACTGTTTCTTAAAAAGTTAGGGCTTCCCTGGTGGCGCAGTGGTTGAGAGTCCGCCTGCCGATGCGGGGGACGCGGGTTTGTGCCCCGGTCCGGGAGGACCCCACGTGCCGCGGAGACATACACTTACCATATGACCTAACCATTCCATTCCTAGGTATTTACCCAAGAGAAATGGAAGCATATACTCATACTAAAACTTGTACATAAATGTTCACAGCAGCTTTATGTGTAATCACCAAAAACTGGAAAAAACCCAAATGCCCAAGAAAGGGGAAAGGATCACAAAGTGCAGTACATCCACACAATGGAATACTACTCAGCAATAAAAAAGTAATAATTATGGGTATATGTAACAACAGGAATGGAACTCAATATAATTACACAGTAAAAGATACCACATAAAAAAGTGTATATGCTATATGTTTCCATTTATATAAAATTCCAGAATGCTAACTAGTCTGTAGTAACAGAAGGCAGACATAGTTGCCTGTGGCTAAAAGGCGGCCATAAGAGGAAGGAGAGAGGAATCACAAAAGAGCAGGAAAAACAATTAGGGGTGATATTATGTTCATTATCCTGATTGAAGTGATGGTTTCACAGGTGTACACGTATGTCAAAATTCATCAAATGGTATACTTTAAATATATGTAGTGTATTGTATATCAATTATACCTCAGTTAATCCGTTTTTTAAAAGTACATGAGGGTGACATGTAAGCCAACACCATTGTGCACAAATCAATGAACCTTTGTCGATCAGAAACACAGCACAGGAAATTTCTGCAATAAGGGAAAGCCAACCAAGGAGAAGAAGACAAGCTGTCAGCATCCTCACTGAGGTACTAGTCATAAATCCTCATTAAGGCTACAAGGACATGGCTTCTCTGGTGGCGCAGTGGTTAAGAATCCTCCTGCCAATGCAGGGGACACGGGTTCAAGCCCTGGTCCAGGAAGATCCCACATGCCGTGGAGCAACTAAGCCCGTGCGCCACAACTACTGAGCCTGCGCACTAGAGCCCGGGAGCCACTACTGAGCCAGTGCACCACAACTACTGAAGCCTGTGCGCCTAGAGTCTGTGCTCCGCAACAAGAGAAGCCACCGCGACGAGAAGCCCGTGCACCGCAACGAAGAGTAGCCCCCGCTCACCGCAACTAGAGAAAAGCCCGCGCACAGCAACAAAGACCCAACGCAGCCAAAAATAAAATAAATTACAAATAAATAAATTAAAGAAAAAAAAGGCTACAAGGACACTGTGTGCTGGAAGATTGTCTTCCTCCTAGATAATCGATAAGCACTTCCATTAACCAGTTTCCCAGAACAAGATAAGTTAATTTGTTTATTGGAAAACCAAGAGTGCCAGTCTAATTTGCTAATAGCAAGTATTAAAGGCCCCTACATAAACAGAACAAAAGGCAGGCACATCTCCCAAAGCAGAAGTCAGCAGACACACCAGTTTAATGCAAGTCAGTGGTACTGGTTCTACCTCAGCCAGAAAAGCAAGATGCAGTGCATTCCCCTCCCAGACTCCCTTTAGGAAATGACTCCACTGGCAGTTCAGTGAAGACTCAAGACCACAGTAACAATGCCTCCTGCGATGTGTTATTAGGAGATTGGACCTGACCTATAGGATAGCCCACCCTTGACGTTAAGAGGCAGCTCTACACTACTTGAGGATGAGACTTACCTTAAATTGATCAACTTTCTCAAGCTTTTCCAGATCAGGTACCAATCTCACTCCATCTTCTAGAGTTTTAAGGAATTCTACTTGAAACTCTACCATTTCAGTTAAATTTCCAAAGAGCACATCAAGCTGGAAAATGCAAAAGAATTTCATCAACCCCATAACCCATTAGTGTGCAGAACCTTTATTTGCTTCTGATTTCAAAGTTTTTCTACCCATACTTATAATTTATGGTAATGCTCCCACCACCAGAAGGCGGGGCAGCTCCCTCCTTCCTCTCCAAGTGCACACCAAGAGCTCCGCAGGCAATAATTTGACCTATATGTTACCATTAAACGAATTCAAAATGCCCTCAGTATTGTGTGTACTCCCCAGTCCTTCCTCTTCACCAAGTCAAGCTATAGTGTGACCCTCACAAAGTTCAGACAATTGCCACCATACCTCATCTTGGGTGAGAAAAGTTTCTTTTTGAAGAGGTTTTAGGTATCTCTCCATGAGACAGTTTAAGTCCTAAGGGTTGAAAGAATATGTGATTAGCACATCTAAAAGTCTCTAAAGAATCTAAAGAAAAAAAAATTATGTCCCAAATGCTAACATTTCAGTCTTTAGGTCACTGAGGTCCACTGAGGCAGAAGTGAGCCAACCTTTTCTCAAAATATTTCAGACTCTGCAGGCCATATGGTCTCTGTTGCAACTATTTAACGCTGCTGCTATACAGGAAAGTGGCATAAATAATACATAAGTGAATGTGTGTGGCTGTGTTCCAATAAAACTTTATTTGTAAAAACAGGCAGAGAGCTGGATTTGGCCCAAGGACCATAACTTGCTGACCTCTGACTTAAAGACTAAAACAGATCATTAAAAACAGATCATACTATTGTAACATGCAACTAAATTATACAGTTAGAGGAGTATATCATTATACAATTATCATAATTAGATGAATTATATTGTTATAGGAATATATTATAAATTATATAGTGTTGAAATAACTTTCTAGGCCCAAGATGGAGCCATTTCTGCCTGAGGTGTTGTGTCAGCAAACCTAAATTTAGATCATTTTTGTGTCCCTGTCAATACACCACTTGAGCACAACGCAGTATATCCACTCAGCCAATTTCCAAACTCCAGGCCAACTCTGGGCCTTCTCACCCCAACCAACGTTGACTACGTGGCCCCAGACAATCAAGTATTGTCTATTTGTCTCTTCCTTGTTCTTTATTCCTTACCCTATGAAAGCTTCTCGCCTTCTGTCCCATTTTGCAGCTCTACAAAAGGAGACTGTCCACTTCATGAATAAAGTTTTAAATAAAGTTTTTATCACTTTTAAATTGTCTTCTTTAATCATTTTTAAATAATAGTTGTATGTATTACAAATTATATAGGAACAAATGATATAGTTTCAGGAATATAACTAAATGTCAGAACAAATGATAACACAAAACAGACCTGCTATCTTTCTGCCTAGACTCCAAGTAGATTGTGACGACACCACTACTTTAATTTGTCAAAAACGAATTCAATTTTAGTATGAGCTCAACAACATATTTAGAAAGGTCAGAAGGTTCACTTAACATTCACCATCATCTCCTCTCTGAGTCAATCAATCAGTTATTTATATCAACGAAGTGCTATAAGAATAGATACGCTTCCCTAAAACACAAAAGGAAATCGTAACATTCAGAATCAAGGCCAAATTCCACAGGGGAGACCAAGATACTCTTCAGGACCGTGATCTGGCTTTGCGGTTAGTCAACATCAGTATAAACACAGAGCCTGCATCCTTCCGAAGGACAGGAGGAAGGATGCAGGAGGGCGGGCAGGAGAAGACGTACTTTCACATAGGTGCGCTCCGTCTCCAGGAGCTCACAGATGACCTTGCGCAGCTTATCGGCATCCGTGAGCTGTCTCATGGTGGCCAGCTGAGGCCCGGCAGAGTCCTGGGGGGACGGGCTCGGGTCAGAGGAGTTCATCTCGTGCAGACTGCGGCAAAATGCGGCCACCTGTTCCGTGCTCTTCAGAGCACAGTTGAAAAGGCAAGACAGACGAAGTTATCCCTCACTAGAGAGACTTGTCTGACATCTGTCCCTCCTAAAGATGTTCTTCCCGGTTAATGAGCTGCCACACATGAATCACATCTCTCGTTTCCCCAAATTGCTCCACACATCTGAGAGCTCACTGAATGCTCAAAACAACCATAATAACAACTGCTGACACATACTGAGTGATCACTGCATGCCAGCCACTGGTCTGATTCATTTAATCCTCCCACTTGGTAAGTGAGGGCTATTATCATTCCTATTTTACAGTTGAGACAACAGAGGCCCAGAGAGGTTAAGTAACTCATCCAAGATTGCACAGCTCGGATCTGAACCAGGCAGCATGGCTCAAAAGCCTGTGTTCTTAATCACTCTGCAAGAAGCTCTCCAATGAGGAGAGGAAGATACGGACAAGTGCATTTCACCCAAAATACAAGGGTAATTCATTATCAGACTCTCAGTTCACTGCACTATACATATTTACTTTGCAAAGCTGGAAGATGATTTTATAAGCAAAGAGTCTTCTGTCTCTATTAAAAACTGACATGGAGGCAACTCTCTAGATAACAACAGATATATATATATATATATATTTTTAAGTTTCTGTCTCTCCAGCTTTTCCAAGGCAGAAAGATGCACCCACCACCTCCCCCCTCCTCCAACTAAAACTAAGGGGCATTGGCCCCTGAAAAAGACCTCAGTAGGAGAGCTCAATCCCCACCCAATCTCCGTCCAGGATGATTCAGGTGGAAGTTTGGGAATCTAGAATTCTAAAATTCCAACTTTTCAAGTTATGCAAAACAGTTCTTCAAAGCAAGGGTTGAAGATGGACCACTGAAAATCCTGTGGAATCAGTAATTCCCCACCTTGGCTGCATGTAGGAATTACCTGGGGAGATTTTAAACCCCCCAATGACCAGTGCACCATCCACATCAATTCGATCAGAACCTCTAGGATGGGATGCGCAAATGTTAGTATTTTTTTAAAGCTCTCTATGGTATTACTCCAAAGGCTATTTTGCAGCACAACATCTAGTTTATTAGTATTTGTTCGAATGTACCACTCTACAAACGTCTCATGCGTATCTCCCTGAAAGTAGTGGCTGCCTTCTTGGACTGCTGGTTCCCTGTTTCTATTGTCCAATTCACCCCTAGGCACAAAGTATTTCCAATATAGACCTGTGCAGATAAAGAATTACTTTCAGATGTGAGTAGGTGGGTATGCCACCTACTCACTCTTGAAAGTGAACATCCTAAGACCATCCTTCCAAAAACCACCGTTGGTGCAAAGAGCTGAAGGTCAAGGCTGGCATTCTGTGGTAGGCAGAGAAACCAAACCAATTGTATCCCATGGGGGCAATTCTTAAACACAGAGGAAGGTAGCTAACATTAGCATGCCTTCTCCTCATTAGCATATTGCCTTTCCCTCATTAGCATAGCCCAAAGGGAAGGAAGCCCGGAATAAAGACAGGACAAGGACATGGGAAATCAGAACTTAACAAGGATGCATTAACAGCAATGTCATGACAGGAAAGAGCAGAGCCAGGACCCAAATCCAAGTAATTATTGATCCAATTTTCTTATGGTTACACAGCTTATTTATTGCTAGCACAGATCCTGGTCTTATATGCCAGGATGTATTAGTTACCTGTCAGTGGCACTGTTAAATGTTCCCTACGGAATCAGTGTGTCAGACACTGACTATCCCCACAAAGAATTCTCCCTTTGGTGACTGATGAAAAACTCACCAAAATGGGCTGAACTGTAAAGCATGTGACTTATATTCCCAATAAGGCTGTTAAAAAAGAAAAACTACTTTTTTTAATCACAGCCTGTTTCAGTAGAAATAAACTAAACAGTTTGATTTAGTTATGTTAGGGTTTTACAAACTCAATGTCATCATTAAATATAAACAGTTAAATATGGCTTTGTCCTAATAATTAAAAAGAAACAAGTAGGTCCATTTTAACAAAAATGTCCACACGCCTTTTAGATGATCTCATGATAACTGTAAAAGGCAACTGCATTATAACACAGACATCATGGAAGGGGGGTTGTGCCTCACCAAATGAAAATCCCATGCAAAGACAGTGATAACAGCTGACAGCTTAAGTGCCCTGCCCTCCAGCTAATCCCCAACTCTCCTCTGTCACTTTGATTTGTCATCCGTCAAAACAACAAATGTATAACTGGCACCTTCGCTTACACAATGCTTTTCTAAATGTCTCAACAATAACCACAGCTGCCTGTCATTTACATGCAAATTAATAACATAGCTATTACTCATGATACCTAAATCCATGCCCGTATTCCCATCAGAGACACAGGAGACCTTTCTGCAGTTTTATCATTTAGACAAGTTGCCGTGAGAACTCCAGTGTCCTCACAGATTACACCAAGGATGTCCCACACTTTAAGAAAAGGCAACTTATAACCTTGGGACTCTGACATATCAAAGGCAGGAAATTCAAAAGACACTTCCCTTTGTGCTCCCAATTTGCACCACGCTGACTTGTTGCCATTCTCAGCAATATCTCGCTGGAATAATGAAAGGCATGACATGGAGTTTCTGGGTTTTCGTTCCCTCCGTTTCACCATAAATAACTTTTAAGGTTTCCATTTTTAAGAGAGTGAGTAGGGTTCCTGACTTTGCCTATGTCAAGTCCACCACCTCTAAGGTTCAGTATTCAGAGTTTTAAGCAGGCCTATCGGGAAAGCTCAGGTTAGTGAGATGTGGGCCAGGGCTCTAGTGCTCTACACCTAGCCATCTCCTACCCAACCTCACGTCAAACAGCCAGGCTCCCCACCTTCTTCCTGGCACACCCCTCCTGAGCCAAGTCCTGGATTATATTGGGAAATACCTTTAGCATCCCAGGGGATACCTAAAAATATCCTTGAGTCCTCTTCTGAGAGTTCAGAGCCTTAGGCATCCCTTCCTTATAAGACAGAGTCTTCCTAAGCTAAGATAGATTTATCGGGGGGCGGGGGGGGAAGCAGTTTCTCCACTGGCAAGCCCATTCTCTGACTCAAGTTATAAACTCTCAGGTTTATCAAGGAACTGGGTCAATAGAGACATAATCTTTTTACTGTCAGTTCCATGTTATCTAAATAAATAATAAATTTAATAAAATAAACAAAAAGACACAGAATAACAAGTTATACTGTATATATTGTCAAGGGGTGTTATTTGTAAGGCTCTTAACGAAATTTTTGCTTGGAAACAACTTCAAAGGATATCATCAAGTTTGAGAATGTTGTTTTACTAAAATATTGCCCCCCCAAATATGAAATGAAGGTCGTCTTTAGAATACCTCTAACCTAGAGATTTTACATGTTGTGGCCCAGTTTTTAAGTCCCCCTGTCCCCATACTGTGGCCAAACTTATTTGCATCAAAACCTATTAGGACCTGGGGTCGGGTGGGGGGATGAACTGGGAGACTGGAATTGACATACATACACTATGGATACTATGTATAAAATAGGTAACTAATGAGAACATACTGTAGAGCTCAGGGAACTCTACTCAGTGCTCTGTGGTGACCTAAATGGGAAGGAAATCCAAAAAAGAGGGGATATATGTATTCGTATAGCTGATTCACTTTGCTGTACGGTAGAAACTAACACAAAGATTGTAAAGCA
Organism: Physeter macrocephalus; assembly: GCF_002837175.3. Lineage (NCBI taxonomy): Eukaryota > Metazoa > Chordata > Mammalia > Artiodactyla > Physeteridae > Physeter > Physeter macrocephalus. Next base: position 2,402,825 of record NC_041221.1, read on the forward strand.
ACTATGCGCCAATAAAAATTAATTTAAGAAAACCTATTAGGACCTTCTCCATGTAGCTTGGCCAGGATATAGGATGTAGAAGGAGTTGGGTGCAGTGCTTTCCTCACTCTACCACTGAGTGATACATGGCATCCTGGTCATTTACACATCATTCAAGCACTGTAGCCCAGAAAGAGAGCTGCCATGAGAGGTCCTCAACGTAACTCCTAAAAGCCAAGTTTCCTGGAATTGGTACAAGTAGCAAAGGATTGCTGGAAAGAAGAAGACAGACACAGTTTCTCCAAGTCCAAACCTCTCCCCGTTTGAGGCCTTCCATCAGTCACCCTGGACACGAAAAGCACTTATGGGCATTTCAGAGCTGCCAGTTAAAACTGTTAAAGGGTAGCAGAGCTGTGCTACTGTCAGGATGAAGAGTTACCCACCCAACGTACAGAAATGAACATGACAACTGAAGGAGGAAATGGGCTAGTTTACTGAGGTCTGCATGAAGTTCAATGTTTATAATATCACTTTCTTCCTGTGGGAGATGAAAAGAAAGTACAAAAAGAGGGGGGTAGGCTTTCAAGTACACACTACCAACCCAAGCTACCCAGCTGTTAAAGCTCTTCCTGTTATGCAACCACTAAAGGCAATTTCTATCTCGGGATGAGTTCAGAGTTCTAAAACTGTCCTTTGAGTCTGACCGATTTAACACTTCCCACAGATTTAAAAGGGGCCAGAGTGGCCTGAAATCTTATAGCCTTTATTTAAGCTTTTTTGGGAAAGAAACACCAAAGTAACATATTCCATAATTTCAGAGACCCTCATATACAATGATAACCCCTATAGTTCTCTGGCATCTTTTTGGTATCCTTTTGAACAAACTTTGAAGAAGAAACATTCAATAGAGATAAAGGCTTTTACTTGAGTAAATCAGGTATACGTACTCACTGTCCAAGTTCAATTTCATTAAGTGACATGAAATCTAATAGTCAACAGACTCTGATATTAATATTTAACTATTAAAAGGTTTAACTTGATTTTAAATTATTCCTCCCCCTTAACTAAAAATTTTTCTTATTAAAGAGACAACAATTACCGTAGGAATTGGCATACACAATATAGGTCAGCTGACATTAAATCATTAATCCATTCCCTGGGCCAACACTTGTAAATCCACCTCCTTCGCAAGTAAGCAGAAATAAAGTCAAAAGCACTTAAAAGTTTAGAGGAGGCAAGTTGAACATCCTTCTTCCAGAGATGCTTGCTGAATACTTCGGCTACCCGATCGGAGGTGGAGATGGGGAGACTTATCACACATATAACACAAACATGTTCAAAATCTCAACACCCAAAAGAAAGAGGGAAACATTCAAGTGACATTTAATTTTAAAACTAATAATAACAACCCACCTTTCTGTCATTTAGAAATGAAAAAACAGATACGTGTAAAGATTCCTGACTTCACTCCAACTACTGATGCCCCCCCACTCCCATGTTAAAATGTATATTCTCTATCAACAAGGGGATCTAAAGGGCAGAAGGCTGCAATATGGGGACATGGGACAAGCATATCACCATCATTTGAACTGGGAAACAAATCAGCTAGAAAGTCGTAACATAAACAAAGGCTAGCAAGATAGAATTCAAACAGTGCTCACCAGGTGAAGTGTCCGATATACAGAATCACCGGACCTGCCAGTGTTTTCAATCCTGGGCTTGCGCTTTATTTTCCACAAAGCAGACATCATCGGGAATGTATTCTCATGATAATTCTACCTCCTGACACGTTCCACAAAGAAACAGAAGTTTCTTAAAATACTCGGAGAGCACCGAATGCCTTCTGGCTCCTGAGAGAGCATCCTCCCATCCAGACAAGCCCATGCCGGCTGTGCCATGAAGACCTACGGCTGCATCTCTACAGATCGAGGACAGTGACAGCGCGACCTGACAGCAGCCCTCTCTGCCCGTCAGTGCCCTCTGGGAGGGTGTCAAAGGCTGACCGATAGACCAGAATTTATGCTTTGATTTCACCTGGCTAAATAGCAGAAGTTCCAGAAAGGGAGAGCCAAGAGGCAAGAAAACAATGCAAAAAAAAAAAAAAAAAAAAAAAAAAAACGCCTCCCGGGGATGTGAGCGTCTCTACCCTGCAGACTGAGATCAGCTGATTGGCCTGCATCCTGCACTGCACAGGAATATTAAACCAGCCCGGCTCAAACTTTGAAGACACCCCTCACAGAGTTGACAGCAGACACTAAAAACCAAAACATTTCAGAAGTTCCAGAAAGGGAGAGCCAAGAGGCAAGAAAACAATGCAAAAAAAAAAAAAAAAAAAAAAAAAAACGCCTCCCGGGGATGTGAGCGTCTCTACCCTGCAGACTGAGATCAGCTGATTGGCCTGCATCCTGCACTGCACAGGAATATTAAACCAGCCCGGCTCAAACTTTGAAGACACCCCTCACAGAGTTGACAGCAGACACTAAAAACCAAAACATTTTTTTAACAGTTCATATTTTCACAATGTCCCCCGAATGCTTTGTTACAAAATCAAACATTTCCAAGACAATAACAATTTGGATTGAAAAGAAAAAAGGCTTTCCAATTGGAAATGCTCTGAAAATGATTCTCATACATTGGCTAAGTGGAAAACAAGATCACAGCTGCCAGGGGGTCTGGAATGCATGATAGGACTGCCCGGGGCTAATTAGCATTCATTTCCAGAGACAAGAGTTTTCAATTAGAAGCAGGGAAACAAGTGGGGGGTGGGGGTGGGGGTGGGGGGATGGGGGGGTGAGGAGGTCCTTTGAGGTTGTCACCCACAGTCATAAGAGGAAGGAGGCGGCTTACAAAGAGAAAGGCCGCCAGACTGTCCCTGCGGTGTGGAAGTCCCACGCAGGCCCCAACCCCGTGGATGTGACAGTCCCGTGTCACCACGGCTCAGCAACAAACTCACAATTACTTACTTGCTCAACCCCCGAAGACCACGTGCCCCAAAAACTGCCATCTAAAAAAAATTTGTAACAACACATAAAACTCCAACATGCATTCTCTTTATCCTGCCCACTGTTTCACAAAATGATTCATTTAGGAAGAGCAGCAAAAATATTAAACAAATAAACAAACAAAATCGACAGCCCTCATGTATTCAGCCAGAATAAAAAATGATTTCCTGTTTCATTTCATTTATTCATTTGTTTGTTTATCTATTTATCTAGTTTTTACATTTTACACCTGGTGCATTCAAATTAACGCTAAATCATCCTTCCACTTTTAGGCAGCTTACAACTTAAATATGAATGTCTGGTTTATCCTCAAGAAAAATGACACCCTGATATAGGAGCCGCATCAAAAAATATTGATCCTTAATCAAGAAACTTAAGATATACACTTGCTCTTACTTTAAATCATGAAAAAAGACACGAAGCTCAAGCGTTAGAAAAATATTTCACGAAGCTTAAGCATTAGAAAAATATTTAAGTGGCTAATGAGTATACAGTTGCCTCTTAAACAACTCGGGGGTTAGAGGTGCCGAATATCCTTGCAGTCAAAAATCCACGTGTAACTTATACTCCCCCCCTACCCCCATATACGTAGTTCTTCCGTATCCACGGCTCCGTATCCATAGATTCAACCCACTGCAGATCGGTAGTACTATTTACTATTGGAAAAAAATCCACATATAAGTGGACCCTCGCAATTCAACCACGTGTTGTTCAAGGTTCAACTGTATACCTAAACTGGCTTATACTATCACTAATTAATTACTTCCTTCCTTTTTTGAAACCTGGTATTTAATACCAGACCTTAACAATCTGGCCAGAAGGTCGTTTTAGCAAAGCAGTTAACAACAGAGAGCCTTGTTTTGTTATCTCAGAGCTGTGTGACCTTCAGTAAGTTGCTTAACCTCTCTGTTCCAATATCGTCATCTATAAAATAGGGGGCATAACAGTATCTATCTCTCAGTGGTATTGTGAGAATGAGATAGGTTAATATGGAACAGCACCTAATATATACAAGACACTACCTAAGTATTAGCTCTCATTTATTACTAATAACAAAATCATTCAAATAAAGAAGATAAAATCTGAATCAAACCAACACCAGGAGTATTTTCAGGTACAGAATCACACAGTGCTCCCTACATCCAATCTATAAAAAAAGGACTGTGAACCTATGGTGTCAATGAGTCCACTTTATGATCTTTAAAAATACTCAGATCATTACCCAAACTTGTCAATAACTTCAAAGAAATTCTCCTTTATGAGAGCCTACCGTGCATTTCTACAGTGAAATCCAGGAACAACATCGCCTGCTCCTATACTTGACCCTGGCTGTTCCAAGGCATGTTTCAGGGTCTTGTTCTCAGGAGAAAGAGCCATAAAATCAGAGAGGCACCTGGGATCAGTCAACAAAACCCTGGGGCCTCTTCCTTCCTCTCTGCTGCCAGAACCGAATACTATAGAGGACCCTGTTTGGGACTTCATGACTCACTATATTTAAAATGGAAACAATCTCTCAAAATCCACAAAGGGAGTGGAACACTGGGCTATTATAGTGAGGTAAAAATGATCCAAGTTAAAAAGTATTCAGAAATAAGTGTCTCAGATACAGGAACAATAACTGTACTCCCAAATCAAATTAGAAACTGAGAATTAACATTTTTAGTTTAATAATAGAACAATTTAATAAATAGCCTTCAAAATATCTTACCTCACACGGAAATATCTGTTTCTCTTGAGGGCCACTCACCCTCCCCCACGTCCCCGAAAAAGTAGGTAGAAGGCCACAAAAATAAAAAGTAACTTTAAACAGTTTTGTTTGTTTTTTTGCCTTTAAATGAAACATGCATGTTTCCGTTTGCTGGCTTTTTAATTAATAACCAACAACATAAAGCCTTTCCGTCTACAAATATTAAATTTATAAACATTAAAATTACTTTAAAATGTTAAATTTTATACTGTGCTCAACTTAGACACTGAGAATGATAATCCTATGATGGCAAAAGAGAAACATACGGATACAAGCAATGCTGAAGACAGTCTAACATATGCACTCAAGAAAGTCCTACAAAGATATATAAAGACAAAAAGAGACAGAAAAGTATACACAGAGAAATGCAGGTTTTTGAAATAATCATTCGGATTTGAAGAGTGTATTTCCATTATCAGTATCAGTTATATTTTTGACCCAGCCAATCATCCAATTACTGGACAAAGGCAAGAATCACCTGATATTGTAGATGAGAAAACCAAAGGTATGATTTAAAGTTACATGATTTGCTCAGGTTAAGTGACTGGTCAATGTCGAGCAAAAGAATAGGAGAGAGACAGGGAGACCAACAGAAATATGTCAACAACATTCTGAAAACAGAAGCCGACATATCACTGTTTTTACTGGGGAGGGGTCTTTCAGATACGGGTAACAGAGTTTTCAAATTGTTATACTCCGGAGACTGTGATGAGAAGAGGTTACTGACACACAGAACTCTTTAGGAGGTGGAATAAAAGCTTGATGAGTTATGGCAAACAATTCACCGTTGCACCAAAGAGTCAGGATAAGAGCTCTGTCACAGTGCTCAATGGGTGAGCACCACTGTATCTGGATTAACAAAAAGACTGTTTCTTTCCCTTTACCGTCAAGATGCTCACCTTTCACCAGAGCTAAACAGAGAGAATGCAAAGGGCGTTTGCTACAGAAACCATGAGTAGCAAGAAAGTATAACTGACCCAACTGTACACATTTTAGATGCTGTTTCATTATACATATATGGAAGCATAAGAAGGAAACCGGATGAAACGAGACTTTAATTCATTAAGAGTGAGCTCTGCCCTATATTCTCACATATGGGTTTGTTCTCAAGGCTCCAATTTGGATTTCATATCCTATTTGGTGACATCTCAGAAGTAAGAACACTTTGGTCCCATGGAGGGGCCTTCTAACCACATACAGCGGCTGCAGAGGTGACGTGTCAGCTGTGATTCTTTGGGGGTTCAAGACATGGGATGTGCAAATGGAAATCTCTCACCTTGCTGCTGTGATCAGTCTCATCTGAGGATTCCAAGTCTGGCCCTTCGGTCTCCTCCAGAGCAGTCTCAGCAATACTGCCCTGCTGGCTGCAGAGGCTGTGCCCTGCAAGATGAAGTCAGAAGAACACATGGGTGAGCACGTACAGTCACTGCTATAAGCCACGCCAGTGCAAGGGAGTAGGGGGTCAAGCTCATGACGTGTCCATATATTGTTAGACACTCCAAGTATGTGCTCCATGATCTTGGTTCAATGAATGTTAGTTTTTGTTGTTCTTACTGTTACCACTATTATTATTATTTTATAACAGTATATTTTTATTATTCATAATACATATTTTATAATGTATAATAATTGCTGTGGTCTGAGTATTTATGTCCCCCTTCAATTTCATACGCTGAAGCCCTAATCCCTAATGGGACTGTATGTGGAGATGAGGCCTTTGGGAGCTAAGTAGGTTTAGATGAGGTCTTGAGGCTGGGCCTCCACCAGAGCTCCCCTCCCCTCATGTAAGGACACAGAGAAAATGCAGCTGTCTGCAAGCCAGAAGAGAGCCCTCAGCAGGAACCCTGATCTTGAACTTCCCAGCCTCCAAAACTGTGAGAAATAAGTATCTGTTGTTTAAGCCACCCAGTCTGTGGTATTCTGTCACAGCAGCCCCAGCTGACTGAGACAATAATTTACTCTCCATCTATCTATGAAATAAAATTTAAATAAAATTAAATTATTTGATTTATAATCAAATTAATTGCTGGATCAATTACTTCATTGCTAAAATAACTGAATAAACCATTCTGAGAAGAACATTTAAAAAAATAATAACTTTCATATAGATTACCTGGCAAACCTCAAACATAACACCCACTCTTCCCACCATATTCTATGCAAAAGTGCAGGCAACTTTCTTTCCTCTTTTACCAAGTCCCTACTACAGTGGTCGGCTATGGTAGCCCCCTGCACTGGGGAAGAGAACATTAAGATCTCTTTCCTCTGGGGGGAGTCTCAAATTTAAAAAGCATCTGAACTGCCTGGGGGTTCATGTTATGCAGATTCAGATTCAATAGGTATATGGTTGGACCTACGATTCTGCATTTCTTACAAGCTCCAAGATGTTATCAATCAAGAGGTCCATGGACCACACTTGGAATAACAAGTCTCTAGTATATTTACAAACCTCTAGCTAGTCTGATAAGACAGTGGTTTGATGACCATTATCTTAGAATATGCCAGGCACTGGGTCAGGGACTACAGCACCATCATTCTAACCCGATGAGAGAGAAGGGAAGAAAGAGAGAGAAGGGAAGAAAGAGGAGAAGAAGAGAAGGGAAGAAAGAGAAGAGGAGAGAAGCAAGAGAAGAAGAGTAGAAGGAGCCACTTTCTGACTCTTTGGATGAGAGCGTCAGTCTGCAAAGAGGCTGCCTTATTCCAATGACACGGTTATAGTCACAAGCTGTTTAGCATGACTTTCTGATCAAATTCTAGGTTGGCTGGGAAACTAAGGAAAGAAGCCAATCCCTGAGCAAACCTCGCTCCAAGGCTGCGTCCTGTGGTCCCTTCCCCTCCTCTGGAATGAAGCACCAATGAAGCGACTGCCTACCTTGTATGGTTTGTAAGTTTCTGTCTGAACCCCCTCGCCTCCCCACACCTAGTCGTAGAGTTCTGGCTCTACGATTTTCTTGTACTTCTTTTAATTACTTGCTCACTCAATAACATGGTGAGAGCCATCAAAGAAAGATGCTCACTTAACTTGGTGGACGTCAACAATGTCACACCCTCACCACCAGAGGAAAAAAGGAGGATTGAATACTCGAAATGGGGGCAATGACCCAGATGCTGGGGCTAGAAAGAAGGGGAAGATTTGAGCGTTAAGCTCTGAGATGGCAGGAACCACGCTCCCTCAGCGCCAAGCAGGGTGGCGAGGCTGTACACAAGGTCACCTTCACGCTGTAATCTGCATAATGGCGACCCCCAGACGGTACAGCCAAATACTGTGACCCTGCAAATCTCCACTGTATATCATAATGCCTGGGCTCTAGAGGTTGCTCACAAAATAGTGGAAAAAGGAATGAAAGGATTTTCACTGTTAACAATACCGTGCGCCAGGTATCCTAAAAAGGAAGCAAGAAAACCCTAATTCTACAAAACACTTAGAAATGCTAAGTATCAATAAAATAGAACAAAATTCTTCTTATATTTTTTCATTATTATTATTTTTTGGCTGCGCCGTGCAGGATGTGGATAGTTCTCTGACCAGGGACTGAACCCGTGCCCTCTGCAGTGGAAGCATAGAGTCTTAACCACTGGACCACCAGGGAAGTCTCCCCAAATCCTTTTTAAACATAAAGCTGAGCTCCAAGAAATCCCCAGAGCCCAAAATGAAGATGAAAAAGGAAGCAGGAGGGGTGGGCCAGTCCCAAAGCCATGGCAGTGCTGAGTAATCCATCAGTCTCCAAACTCCAAAGTCTAGAGCAGCTTTTCCCAAAGGGAGCGGGAACCTGTTGGTGTCAGGAGGCGAAAACGTTTAGGAGGAAAACTGTACACGTGGCAGGTACACAGGGCACTAACCCCCCCTGGGCTCCTGGGTTCTAAGTACCTTGAGCCCCCCCAGCCACTGTGACAATCAAACACGCACCCCTACAGAGCCCAACAGCAGAACCATCCCAGCTTGGGAACCACAGCCCTGGAGCCTTTGGTGTCAACTGTGAAGCCATGAGACAGAAAAAACAACTGTTGGGTCAGTACAAACTGGAGAGATAGAATCAAATCTCCCACATTCATATGGTTCCTTTGAAGGGCTACACTTTTACCCCAAAAAGACTCAAAAAGATTTTTTTTTTTCAGAAGTATTCACTTTTGAAAAAAAAGAGAAAAAAAAAAGAAGGAAAAAGGAAGCTGATTTCACTCTGTTTATACTCTGGGTTGAGTGGGGATAGAGGAAGAAGGGTTTCTTCTTGGAGGCGACAACCACAGGCTGGCCGCACGGGTGTTTGAGATTCAAATTTACACTATGTCCTACATTCTGGAGACTCCAATGTCTTCGTCTGCTCGGGCTGCTGTAACTAGGACCGCAGACTGGGTCGCTTAAATAACAGACATTTATATCTCTCAGTTCTGGAGGTTGGAAGTCAAAGATCAAGGTGCCAGCAGATTCCTTCCTTGGTGAGGCCCTTTCCCTGGCTTGCAGATGGCCGCCACCTCACTGGGCACCTACATGACCGCTCTTTGTGTGTGCAAGGAGTGGGAGGTGAACCCTGGTCTCTCTTCCTCTTCTTACAAGGACACTAATCCAGCTCGTAACTTCGTCTAAACTTAATTACCTCCCAATGGCCCCCAACTCCTAATAACCCTCACATCAGGGCTTAGGACTTCAATACAGGAATTCAGTCCATGATCCTCAAGATGAAAAACTGCCATAAAGTTGTTCTAAATTTGTATTCCAAGGGCATCTGGCAGAAGCCAAAACAAGTCTGCTCTAGAGGGATTCATCCTTAATGATGGGATCATATTAATGGTCAGACATAAGCTGGGTCAAACAAGAACCTATAATCCATTATTATAAACACAGGAGAACCAAGTCCCCACAAGGGAGAAGCAACAGCCACAACAAGCAGCAGAATCAGACTCCCAAGGAATAATACCACAATTATCAGATAGAGATTGTCAAACGAGTACGCTTTAAGAAAAAGGGGGCGGGGGACAAGAAAAGAGAGACTTTCAAAAGACACCAGGTAAATTAGTAAATTTTTCAGAAATGAGAACTATAATCACTGAAATTAAACACTCAATGGGTAAGAATAAGAGTTGAAGAAAGAAGCTAGGAAGGCCTATCTGAAGACATTATCTCACTAGAGCACAGAAATTCTCAAATACTCAAACTATCAACACAGAATTGTATTTCAAGCTAAAATAGTATTCAAGAAGAAAAATATAATAAAAATCATTTGACAAAGAGTGAGAAAGCTTACTAATACAGAACCTCGCTAAAAAAAAAAAAAATTCTCTAAAGGATGTACTTTGGGTGGGAAAATATATACACACACACAGGCACACATGTATAATCTGGTATACAAGGTTACCAGAGAGATAAATAGAGAGCTGATATTCACACAGGCAAGTCGTAGTGTAAAAAACAACACTCCACACACATCCAAAAAGGCATTTGGAGGTAAAACATACAAGATGAAACTAAAGCAATGGTGGGTGATTGTACTTAAACCATTTCATGGTCCTTTTATGCTTCAAGGGAGAAGTAAAAAGAATTTGGTCCTTGTTTTGTTAGAAATCATGTTGAAATTTTAAGGGCAACCACTAAAAGAATAGAATTAGACTGTATAAGTTGAAAGGGGAAAGTGGAGTTTAGAAATTCAGCCAAAAGAGAGTACAGGAAAGGACAGGAAGAACAAACAAGATCAAGACAGCAAAATATGATGATAGAAATGAGACAAAATACATGGATCTTCTAAATAAATGTAATGTAGACTAAACCCAATATTTAAACTTCATGTTTAGATAAAAACCAAAATAATGTCATACAAAGCCCCACCTATATGCTTATACGCAAGAAATAGACCTAAACAAAAAGACACAGAAGACTGAAAGTACAGGGGTGGAAAATATATTAGGCAAACGTAAAGAACGCTCTCCAAATGCCACACAAAATAGATTTAGTCGGACTATAGAAGATGTAAACATCAAGAATTATTATGCTTGATCCATGAATTTTAAACCCTATTCACAAGGATTAGCAGTTTATGCAAACAGCCCACATATGAGGCCATAACACAAATCTCAACAAATGCCAAAGAATCTGAATTCAGACAGACCACACTGGCAGCATTATTTTTGGAACTAAATTTGTTATGAAAGAGCAAAAGGCTAGTAATACCAAAGACAGTTTTAGAGAAGAAAAACAAGACTGGGATACTTTCCCTACCAGATATCAAAATGTATTTAAAGTTACAATAATATAAGGCAGTGCAGAATTAGCAAGAAGACAGGCTAACAGAACAGAGAGTCCCAGAAACAGCCCCACCCGTGTATGGAAGTGTGATGTACAGCAGATGTGTCACTGCGGATCCAGGGGAAAAGAATGGAACATTTGATAATGCGGCTAGGACAGCAGATTACCCACATGGGAAAATAAAAAGCTGAACCCTAACTCACATCATTCACAAGAATCAGTACCAGGGAGGTATAAACCAGAAAGTGAACAGTCCAAACTATAAATCTTTCAGGAGGAAATATAGCAGAAAATGTTTGTTGCCCAGGGGAGAGAGAAGGATTTCTTAAACAAGATATAAAAAGCACAAATCCTATGAGATAGAAAATCAGATTTTACTAAAATTAAAAACTTTTCTTTGTCAAAAGGCACCAAAAAGGCAACAAGATCTATTATAGACTGAGAAAAGTTATCTTCAACACATATAACTGGCAAAAAATATTAATATCTAGAATATAAAAGAAGTCCTCTGAATCAATAACTGTGGGTCTATCTGATTCTAAAGTATACATTCTTTTTTTTTTTACCCTGTTAGCTATGCTTCTGCTCTTAACTGAAAATAAAAATTAATAAAATAGGAGAGAAAGAAAAAAGGCAATGCAGTTGTGGTAGACAATTGGCAAAGATGACAGTGACGATTCCTCCCATCCCTTTAAGCACAGATCTTTGTGTCAATGACCCCACCCCATGAATCTGGGTTGGCCTTGTTTGTGACTTGTTTGGGCCAACAGAATGTGACATAAGTGGTGATATATGAATTCTGAGCTAAGGCTTCAAGTGGCTTTGCAGGTTCTTGTCTGGTCCCCCAGGAACCCTGGACCCACCATACAATGAAACCCGCAAGCTAGCTTCTTGAGGATGAGAGACCTCAAGGAAAGAGGGGTCCAGCCAACCAATCACCAAATATGTGAGTAAGGCCATCTTACACCAGCCCCAGTCAAGCCCAGATGACAAATTCACAAGAGTGACTGAGGCAAGGAGAGCAGAACAACCGTCCAGCTGAGCCCGGCCCAAACTGCTAAGCACAGTGAGCAAATTAAATGGTTGTTTGGGGTGGTTTGTTACACAGCAGTAGATAGCCAACACATGGTTAGGGGGAACTCAGTCATCCAAGAGAGCCAGAGAGGCAGGAATCGACAGTGGCACCCTTCAAGAATGCTGAAGAGGGGCTTCCCTGGTGGCGCAGTGGTTGAGAGTCCGCCTGCCGATGCAGGGGACGCGGGTTCGTGCCCCGGTCCGGGAGGATCCCACATG